>NC_052359.1:78334615-78367236 GCF_009727055.1 Benincasa hispida
ATATCCGGTATGAATTGCGATGACAGGTGTATCTTGTGCTGACAGATACACTTTGCGTTCGTCTTCCACAAATGCATTGCGTTGATGGATGAGTTGCGCGGTGTGTACACTGCGCCTGTCCTCAACAAAAGCGCACTATGATGAGTAGTGTTGCGCTGGTAGAATACGTGCGCCCGTCCTCCAGAAATGCGTTTTTGTGTGAGGGGTGTGTTGTGCTAATGCATACGTTGTCCCGTCCTCGCAAATATGCATTGTGGTAACGGATGCATGGCATTAATCCTTAACATTGCGCCCGTCCGTTTAAAGAGAAATAAAAGAAAAAGATCAATCTTCGCTGAGAGAGTAGTCGAATCGTTTAAGCTTCCAAGGGAATTATGACTTAGCAGATGAAAGGACGTCCTTTCTGCTAATTCATAAATGGGAGGAGCGCCGGTGGCAGGCTTTTTGAGAATCTCAAAGCCTGTCACGCAGACTTTGCGTTGGGCCATCAAGGCCCAACCTATAAATCTTGCCCTCCTTCAACCGAGGAGCTTATTTGAATCCTCGCGAAAGAAACCCTAAGAATTTCCTCTACATACCAGGCCTTCCAATTCCCTTCCTCAGACAAAAAAATTTCTTAACTCTTTCACTCAACTGAAACCATGGCCGACCAATCTTTTACACTCATTCTTCCCTACCATCATCACCTTCCAAAGCCCCCATCACCGCACAGGAGGCAGCATTCCTCACTGCTAGCTGCCGCCCACTGCCCAGCCCAAGCCTGCGCAAAGACTCGTCAAAAACCTCGGCAAAAACCCTCTGTAGCCAAACCACTCAAAATTTGAGAGGGGCCGAGCACGGAGAGTGCCCCTGCACCAGACCTAAGGTGGCGCTCCAATACCTTCATCAGAAAGTGAACTGAAGAGAAGAGATGACAAAAGGTATTTGGGAGCATTTTAAGTAACATGGAGAGGGGGGGGGGGAGGGGGCTACCTGAAGCGGAGTTGTAATCAGCCCTTGCCTTCAAGCGAGTTGTGGATCTTTAGTAGACTGTTCCAACAGACTCTAATGAAGGACCCATCAGGTCGTTTTGGAGAGGTAGGAGCGAAGAAGCAGTCGGAGACGGCTGAAGGAAGAAGAAAAGAAAAAGCAAAGAAAAACAGGTAGAACGATATGAAGCTGCCCGGCCAAGAATGAGAAGAAAGAAAAGAAGACGAGTGAGAAGAGACAGTGCAAGAGTGAAAAGAAGCGCTTGAAGGAAGAGAAGAGGAAGAGGGCGAAAAGCCCAGATTTCGATGGAGAATCCCCACTGAAAGGGTGGAAGAGGGGGTGTCAACGCAAATCAGAGCATCAAATTTTTGTTGTTGCGAACTTTCCGACGGGCGAAAGTTTGAAAACGAACCCAGGGGTTCAGAACGATGAAAAGGCGTGCACGCAGATGATTTTGGAAACGAAGCTCGTTTGGTGCCCCAAACGGCTATCGGCCCGATGTGGGTGCCTGGGGCCCAATTTTTGTGCATGACTTTCCACGGGCGATAATTTGAAAATGGACCCAGGGGTCAGAACGATGAGAAAAATTCGTACGCACAAACATTTGGGAACAGAGCTCGTTTGGTGCCCCAAATGGCTATCAGGCCTGGCAGGGTGCCTAGGGCCCAATTTTTGTGCATTAACTATACGACAGCGAAAATTTGAAAACAGACCAGGGGTTCAGAACGATGAGAAAAAGCCGAGCGCGCCGATGTGTTTTGCGAACGAAGCTCTTTTGGTGCCCTAAACGACTTTCGGGCCCAACGCGGAGCCCCGGGGCCTAATTTTTGTGCGGAAACTTTCTGGCAGGCGAAAAATTTTAAAATGGACCCAGGGGTTCAGAACGATGAGAGAAAGCCGTCCATGTAGACGTTTTTGGGAATGGAGCTCGTTTGGTGCCCCAAAAAGCTATCGGGCCCGGTGGGGGTGCCCCGAGGCCCAATTTTTGAGATCAACTTTTCGATAGTCTAAAATAGAAAATGGACCAAAGGGTTCAGAACGATGGGAAAAAGTCGTGCGTGCAGACGATTTTTTGAACGGAGCTCGTTTATTTCACCAAATGGCTATCAGGCCGGCGTGGGTGTCTTGGGTCCAATTTTTGTGCGCAAACTTTTCATCGCACGAAAATTTGAAAACGGACCAAGGGGTTTAGTACGATGAGAAAAAGCAGTATGCGCAGACGGTTTGGGAATGGAGTTCGTTTTGGTGCCCCACAAGGCTATCGTGCCGGTGGGGGTTCCCGGGGCCCAATTTTTGTGTGCAAACTTTCCGACGGGCAAAAATTTTAAAACGGAACCAGGGGTTCAGAACGTTGAGAAAAAGTCGTGCGCGTAGATGATTTTGGGAATGAAACTCGTTTCGTGCCCCAAATGACTACGGGCCCGACGGATGTGCCCCGGGGCCCAATTCTTGTGCACGAACTTTCCGACGGAGAAATTTGAAAACGAATCTAGGGGTCAGAATGATCAGAAAAAGCCGTGCATGCAGATGTTTTTGGGAATGGAGCTCGTTTTCGTGCCCCATATGACTATCGAGCCCCGCTAGGGTGCCCGGGGCCCAATTTTTGTTGCGCGAACTTTCCGGTGGGCAAAAATTTAGAATGAACCAGGGTTCAGAATGATGACAAAAAGCCGTGTGCACCGACGGTTTTTGGAACGGAGCTCGTTGGGTGCCAAATGGCTATCGGGCCGGCGGGGGCTCTCCGAGGCCCGATTTTTGTCAGAAACTTTTCGGCGGGCGAAAATTTGAAAACGGACCCATGGTTTCAGAGCAATGAGAAAATGTTGTGCGCACAGATGGTTTTGGGAACAGAGTTCGTTTGGTGCCCCAGACGGCTATCGGGCCTAGTGTGGGTGCCTTGGGGCAATTTTTTGTGTGCGAACTTTCCGGCTGTTGAAAAATTGAAAACGAACCCAAGGTGTAAGAAACGATGAGAAAAAGCCGTGCGTGCAGACGGTTTTGGGAACGGAGCTCGTTTGGTGCCCAAATGGCTATCCGGCCTGCGGGGGTGCCCCGGGGCCCAATTTTTATGCGCAACTTTTCGGCGGGCAAAATTTGAAAACGAACCAAGCGTTCAGAACGATGAGAAAAAGCCATGCGCGCATACGTATTTGGAACGAAGCTCGTTTGGTGCCCCAAATGGCTATCGGGCCCGGCGGGGGTGCCCTGGGGCCCAATTTTTGTGCGCGAACTTTCTGGCGAGCGAAAATTTGAAAATGGACCAGGGTTCAGAACGATAGGAAAAAAGCCATGCACGCAGACGATTTTGAGAATAGAACTCGTTTGGTCCCCAAACGGCTATCGGGCCGGTCGGGGTGCCCCGTGAACTAATTTTTGTATGCAAACTTTCGGTAGGCGAAATTTTGAAAACGAATCCAGGGTTCAGAACGATGAGAAAAAGCGTGTGCACATATGGTTTTGGGAACAGAGCTCGTTTGGTGCCCTAAATGGCTATCGGGTCCGGTTGGGGTGCCCGGGCCTAATTTTTGTGCACGAACTTTTTGTAGGCGAAAATTTGAAAACGCGGCCAAGGAGTTCAGAACAATGAGAAAAAGCCGTGCGCGCAGATGGTTTTAAGAACGGAGCTCGTTTGATGCCCCAAATGGCTATCGAGCCAGCGAGGGTGCCCCGGGCCCAATTTTTGTGCGCGAACTTTCCATGGGCGAAAATTTGAAAACAGACCCAGGCGTTGAGCACAATGAGAAAAAGCCATGCACGCATATGGGTTCTGGAATGACGTTTCTTGCCCCAAACGGTTATCGGGCCCGGCGAGGTTGCCCCGGTTTTGAAAACGGACCCATGGTTTTAGAGTGATGGAAAAGTCGTGCATGCAGACAGTTTTGAGAACAGAGCTCGCTTGGTGATGCAAACGGCTATCGAGCCAGGCGAGGGTGCCCGGTGCCAAATTTTTGTGCAACTCTCCGCGGTCGAAAAATTGAAAACGGACCCAGGGGTTCAGAACGATGAGAAAAAGCCGTACGCGCAGACGTTTTGGGAACGAAGCTCGTTTGGTGCACCAAACGGTTATCAGGCCCGGTCGGCGTGCCTCGGTGTCAAATTTTTGTGCGTGAACTTTTCGACAGGCAAAAATTACAAAACGGACCCAGGGGTTCAGAACGATGAGAAAAAGTCTTGCACGCAGACGATTTTTGGAACGGAGCTTGTTTGGTGCCCCAAATGCCTATTGGGCCTCACGGGGTGTCTCAGGGCCCAATTTTTGTGCGCGAACTTTCCAGCGGGCGAAAATTGAAAACGGACCCAGGCGTTCAGAATGATGAGAAAAGGCGTGCATGCAGACGATTTTGGTAACAAACCTCATTTGGTGTCCCAATCGACTATCGAGCCCGATAGGGTGCCCCGGCGCCCAATTTTTTGCTGCGAACTTCCGGCAGTTGAAAAATTGTAAATGGACCCAGGGGTTCAAAACGATGAGAAAAAGCCGTGTGCGCAAACGGTTTTGGAAACAGAGCTCGTTTGATGCTCCAACGGCTATCGTTCCCCGTTGGGGTACCCTGTGGCCCAATTTCTGTGCACGAACTTTCCGGCGTTCGAAAAAAATTGAAAACGGACAAAGGGGTTCAGGAATGATGAGAAAAAAAAGTCGTGCGCGCAGAAAGATTTTGGGAACTAAGCTCGTTGGGGCCTCCCAAACGACTATTGTGCCCGGCGGGGGTGCCCCGGGGCCCAATTTTTGTCCGCGAACTTTTTATCGGTCGAAAAACTGAAAACGGATCCAGGAGTTTTTAGAACGATGAGAAAAAGTCATGCGTAGATGATTAGTGAATGGATCTCTGTTTGATGCCCCAAATGCCTATCGGGCTCGGCGGCGTTCCTGCTGGTCCAAATTTTTGTCCGGTGAACTTTTCGGCGGGCGATAATTTGAAAACAGACCCAAGCGTTCAGAACGATGAGAAAAAAGCCATGTGCGCAGATGTTTTTGGAACAGAGCTCGTTTGGTGCCCCAAAGGCTATCGGGCCCGGCTGGATTTCCCCAGGGCCCCAATTTTTGGGCGTCAAACTTTTCGGTGGTCGAAAATTTTTAAAACGGTACCCAGGGTTTCAGAATAATGAGAGAAAAGTCTTGCATGCAGGACGATTTTGGGAATGGAGCTCGTTTTGGTGCACTCAAACGGCTATCGGGCCCGGTCGGGGTGCGCTCGGTGTCCAATTTTTGTGCGCAAACTTCTGATAGGCAAAATTACAAAATGGACCCAAGGTCAGAACGATTGAGAAAAAGTTGGGCACGCAGGACGGTTTTGGAACAGAGCTCATTTTGGTGCACCAAACGGCTATGGGCTCGGAGGGCGTGCCCTAGGGCCCAACTTTTGTGCGCGAACTTTTCCGGCAGTTCGAAAAATTGAAAATGGACCTAGGGGTTCGAAACGACGAGAAAAAGTCATGCATGCAGACGATTTTGGGAAGTGAGCTCGTTGGTGCCCAAACGGCTATCGAGCCCAGTGGGGGTGCCTCGGGGCCCAATTTTTGTCCACAAACTTTCTGGCAGTCGAAAAACTGAAAATGGATCTAGGGGTTTAGAACGATGAGAAAAAATCCGTACGCAGACAGTTTTTGAACGAAGCTCGTTTGGTTGCTCCAAACGGACTATTCGGCTCGACGGGATTGCCCCGGGGCCCAAATTTTGTGTGTGAATTTTTCGGTGGTCGAAAAATAGAAAAACAGAACCATGGGTTCAGAACGATGAGGAAAAAACCATGCGTGCAGATTGATTTATAGCCATTCCAACCATGGGTTAATAACTCAAACGTAACTCTCTAAATTGCCCTTCAACATAAGATTTAAAGTGGATGGTATGAATTAAATTCCTCTTGCGTTAACTCCTCTATTTATAGCCATTCAACCTTCACCCCATGGTGACAACTCAACTCCCATTTGTCTCACTTAGAGCTGCCAACCTTAGTCTACCCACCTAGCCTTGACTTGTTCTCTATCTCAGTTTGCCAGCCAAAATCTCATTTTTTGCATGAAATCTCCTCACCCACCTTCTGCTTGGGGTGATAAGACTTCAATTGCATAAAATCTCCTTTGTCCACCTCCTACTAGAACTTTGATGTGATTCTCTTTTTGCCACCTAAATCACTTAAATACTTAACATATTTCTCTATTTAAATTGTTTAAGACTTATGCTCATATTACCATTGGCATCTTTCTTGAAATTTTTCCATCAATTAGCCTTACCCTTTTATCCTTAACGCCATAGCAACCTCACCTTTCCTTCATCAAAGTCCCACTTCATATTTTCCAACATGTCTTTGCTCTCCATTCTAGTTGTTGTCCTGTGATTACGTTTTATGGACTTCTCCCTTCTCGTATGGTATGTCACCAGTCTCACCGCAGGAACAGTTGGACTTTGGCTACATTTTCACTACTCTCACATGTGTCTCATTAATGTAGGTTCACATGCCTTGCAAGACTAAATTTTCGAGTGTGTATAAGTTCGTTAATATGGCGCAACCACAAAGTGTTGTCCGATGGATGACATGTAGTCATACATTCCAACACTTGATAATGATTCAAGTGCGATATATCGAATACCACGATATAGTACGAGTAGGAGTAAGGCAGGAGATAAATCCGTATATTTCATAAAAACTATCCAATCACTTATATTCCTCAATACCGTCTTTTGAACCAGGATATCAAGTTTTTCTATTTATTATGGTCTTGCTCAAAAGAAAGTATGAATACCTGGGAGGAGAAACTATTGAGATTGTGTGCATAGTATTCATGCCGTATTCATTATTATTAAGCTCCCCACTATGTGTCTTAAAAACGTATGAATCTTTATTACGATTACAGCGTGCAGTCATCTCTGCGAGAGACCTCACCGCCGGGTCGTGGCCGCTCGGCTCCCTTGGGCCTCAATTTATTGTGTGGCGAACTATTTCGGCGATACTTCGAAACACTATCGCGCAAATTTGCGCGACCCCCAGGGTTCATAATCAGTCCACCGATTGTTGATTTATTATAGTTACCTCTCCGGTGCGCTGTTCCCTCTAACCCCATCGGAGTCCTCTCTTGGAATTCGTACCTCGTTTGTGCCCCAAACGGCTATCGGCCAGCGGGGGTGTCTAGGGCCCCCAATTTTGTGCGAACTTCTCAAATGCTTCTACTCGGATAGCGGTCTCAAGTAACTGAGTGAAATTCCAACCCAATTGGATGTCAGATTGGGAGCGTAGAATAAAAAGGTTGTAAGATTAGTTACATCGTATTCTTCCTCTCTCTCACTGTGCCCTCGCACTCTCTCGAACGATCCTCCTCCTACCACCTCGTTCATTTATCGTTTTCCGCCGATGATCCGGGAAGGGGCCATACTGATGTCACCGCGACCAATACACCTAGGTGCTCTTTACTCCTTTGTGTTTACACTCTCCCATACCTTCTCGCGCACCACTCCCTGTTCCCGAGTCTCCCTATAACCTCCTTGCCACAGCCTCTCAGACCTCGCATGCACACTATAACGTCTCACATATAGTCATTAGGATCTATCATGTCACTAAGTTTAAAACATTAGATGATAGTGTAATATTTAATATACTCATTCAAATATTACCTAATTGATTGGAACTATCGGAGAGACCAAGTCATGGGCTTCCCTCAAAATCGAGCCGCCTTGTGAACGTCCCTCTATCACTTATATATCATTCGCAATTTGCTCAGCCCACACTTTTCCGCAGCAAGAATGCCTCTTAAACTCACTAACTTTACGGTTCTTCTCAGTCGAGTCATTCTCTGATTAACCTTTTAATATAAGATATATCTTATCATACTATATATATCTTCTTTTTACTTTCCCGGAATTCTTTTAGGCATTCTTAATTTAGTATATCCCTATGGCTTCCTAAAGCATTTACAGTACTTATATCATTGAATAAATAAATTTGTTTAAAGATGTCAATAAACCTACTCTTGTAACCGCAATAATTCTACATATAGTATCTGTAGATGTGTTTGGAAAATCAATTATAAATATCTTGTAATCTTTCTCACACACTGACCCACCGAATTGCTGAATTGAAGTATATATTTCCCAAATTCAATTATTCGAATAATTTAGGCTTTAATACACACATTAAGTCCATAATCATACTGTAAATTGCGAAGGTTAACTCCATTTATTATTTATCCTATATGCACAGTCACTTTAGTAATCTCTTTGCGAGAGATAATTTTTAATTATGATGCAAACTGTATACTCGCATAACTCTTGTTGATTTGACAGAGTTGAGAAAGATCACACTTTTCTCTAGCCATTATACTGTGAATTTAAACGCTATTCTCTCTCTCAAACTTTTCTCCTACCCGCACACCTTAATCGTGAGACGTCTTCTGCTTTTAAAAAAATGTTATCATTAAACAAATTTTGAGGTCATGCAATCACCGTGTTTCTTATAGATCTTCAGGGAACTCCTCCACTGCGGTAAGGGTCAAACCCACTTTCCCTCATAACTCAAGATCTAGAGCATATAAGCTATCCTCGCTTTAACTTAGCCTACTTCAGTTCTCATTCTCAATGTTATCTTTTGGCCATTTCTCATCTCACCATTATAATTCTCTTTCATAAGGCGAAACATAACCCAATATGTTGTCGCTTTAGAGAGAAGATATAGGCTTAAGAGCAAATGTTGAGGAGAATGATATGAGGTCTATAAGTACGGAGATAGCAATATCAAGGACGCTTCTAGTGAGAGGAGTAGTTGACGGCCAGTAAACACAAGATTTGCTGTCTCATCAAGTTTTGAAACGGGACTCACACAGACTCCGGTGAAGGGCCGTAGATATTTTGTTAGAGTTAAGTAGAGAACTCACTAGAAATATAGCAGGAAGTTGCACTATACACCTGCTATTAACGAGTCGATGTACGCTCACCCTCAAAAGTGGTTATATATGGTTGATAAGAAACTTCCAGATTAGTTTTTAAGAAGATTAGTAGTAATCTCCACCACAGTGATTGATATACACTCACAATATAGATAATGCAAATATATGTGCACGCGTGTAGCTTAGTTAGGTTACCGAGTTTCCTCAAAACGATCCAGAAAACACAAGTACCATATATTTCTATGAGACGAGTTTCGACAAAATGAGTGAGAATAGTGCTTTTATAGTAAGGACTCACACACTTATGAATTCTATAAATATAGAATCTTTAGATCTGGTGTGGATTTAACAATATTTGTTATGGGGAAATCTATTGTGTTTACATTTTGAAAGATTTAGCACACCTTGAGGAGACAGTAAAATGCGCGTGGTGCATAAGTTTCTAATGTTTAGATCACTTCTATAACTGGCGCTCTCAGAATTTTGGTGGCTGGAGAATGATAAAATATAAGAGGGACTGGATATAACGAGTGATATACAACGAGGCTTTAAGCTGGTGAGAGAGTAGGCTGGAGTTTTCGTGACTAATTTTTCTGCTGGAACTATGACTTATAAGCATCTAGAAGCCAAAACAAAAAAAACTAGGGTGACGTATTCAGACAATAAGTTTCAAATTTTGAAGGATATACAACAGTTATAATCAAACATAGTGCCTAAGATCTCACATATATATAAAGAACCAGAGCAAAGAAGGAGTAATAAGCATTACACTATTCCGTCTAAGGTACATAAGTGCAAAAGGAATTAAAAGCATAATAAGATACGAATATGAAACTAATGTGTGTCAAAATGTAGAGAATAAAGATTTGAGCCATATAAGGTGATAATAAGCTAACAAGTCTAGTGCACTCTAATAGAGCGATTGGAATGTTACAAAGTTCGGTTATATTTAATGTTAATCCTATATATTACTGCTCGTAATCCGAAATATAAATGAAAATGAGTGTAAGAAAGTATATTATGAGGTATAATGAGCCTTTACAAGCGAGTAATATAAAGTCGAATATCAATAAAATTCACAGGTACAATATACAAGTCTTTGAATAGCTTCTCTTTTCTCTCCATCCAATTATCTGGTTAGTTTGATATTAATTTCGTCAGCTTCACCAGTTATACTATGTAGTACCTGTCTATATCCTCGTGTAGAGCATACGATATTTATAGGAGAGGTGTATCAACAACAAAAGATGTGGTGCTCTTATAGGTGAGGGTTCACATTACGATAATTTATAGCGATATATGGTTTGCTCACAACACGAGTTAACAGTATCCATATACAAAACACGTTAATTGTTCTCACACGAGCAAACATATTATTTAATCGTTCTTAACCCTGGGTCCGTTTTTCAAATTTTCGACTCGCCGAAAAGTTCGCACACAAAAAATGGGCCCAGGGACAAATCCACACAGTACACTCTCTCAGAGGACATTCTGAATAGCGCGCTGTAAGACTAGATTATTAAAAATATTAGATCATAAGTCAAATGTGAGATAATAACATTATAGAAAGATATGAAGTGAATGAACAAAAAATTTCATAAGTCTACCCGACAACGGCGCCATAAACTTGTATAACTGAACTGAGATTGTTTATTATGTTTATGTTTAATATATTGATATTTAGCCTCATAAAGTCCTGACACTAAATGATGAAAAGTAATATGATTGAAATTTAACAATCATGTCCCCTCTCACCAAGTCGGTCAATCTCACGTTCTTCTCAATTTTTAAATGGAACAAACATATGAGAAAAATATTCTCTGTACTAAATACTCCTAGATACTTATACTTTACAATAGCGTGAGAGTGAATGGTAGAAGATATATGTATTATATTGCGTAAGAAATGATATTACCAAAGTTCTTTAATGTGCCCGAGTGCAACGCGCTCCCTTGAAGGTACACTTAAAGAGTTAGGCTATTATAAACATAAGGCCTCTCGAGAAAAAATAGAATACCAAGTGACAATAGATAGCATTTACAAAACTCAGAAAATGTGGTTCAACTAATGATGAAGAGAAATAGTTGGATTCTTATGCGTTAAGGATAAAAGGTAAAGGCTAATTGATTCTGAGACAACAATTCAAATTAGTGCGGAATATAGCGATGACTCATATTATTTTGTGTTAATAAATATAGAGAGATGAAATAAAGAGGTCTTCTAAACAAATAGTTGTAAAATAGGAGTAAATTGATGTGTGACAACTTATATCTAAGTGATTTAGGTTGGCATAATAAACAAAGTGAAGAATCGAACACAAAGACTCTAATAGGAGAGAAGAAATCTGCGTGAACAAAAAGGTAGAATTTTTTATGAGTTATGGAAATTTGTCATAAATGTGACCCCAAGCAGAAGGTGGGTTAATGTAAAGATAGTTTACACAATGCCTCGACAAACATACTATATAGCATAAGAGATTATCTCTATGTCGATATGGCCATCGAGTACTATTGGAGATTTAAGAGTTAGAATGGATAGTACAAAAAAGAGCGCATAATCTGAGGAAGAACACACTAAAGATGATTAGTGCCAAGAGTCGTCTTAAAGTGAGAGACAAGAAATAGAGGGAGTTAGAGATTAGATCACCTCAATCTAGGTAGTGAGATAGAGATGACTAATAAATAGAGGAGTTACAGATTCACGCAAGTAGGTACAAATAAGTTTATTCTATATTTACCATCTGTTAAAAATTATTTTTATATTGTTTGAGGGCATATTTAGAGAGTTAACGTTTGTGCAGTGTTATATAAACACCACTTGCGCAGATGCGTATTAGGAACTAAGGCACTAAATCATAACATTGTGCTTGCTCAAAAGAATGCGAGTGATATTTTTCTACATAATCAAGTTCATTTATGATATTCCGCATGTGTGTGTCGTGTTTATAATTCATTTTGTTCTCCAGACACCTCTCGGAGCTGCGAGAACAAAATTCACACACAAAATTGAGGCCCCGGAGAGCATCCCCTTCAGTTCCGATAAGCCGTTTTGGAGCCACCAAACGAGCTTTTCGTTCCAAAACTGTCTGCGTACGGACATTTTTCTCATCGATCTAAACCCCTAGATCCATTTTCAGTTTTTCGACTGCCAGAAAGTTCTGTGGAACAAAAATTGGGCCCGAGGCAACCCCACTGGGCTCGATAAGCCGTTTGGGCACCAACGGAGCTCACTTCCCAAAATCGTCTGCATGCATGACTGTTTTCTTCGTTCGTTCGAACCCCTAGGTCCATTTTCAATTTTTACGGACTGCGGAAAGATTCGGCCACAAAGTTTGGGCCCTAGGGCTACGCCCTCCGGAGCCCATAGCCGTTTTGGTGCACCAAATGGAGCTCCGTTCCCAAAACCGTCTGCGTTGCCAACTTTTCTCATCGTTCTGAACCCTTGGGTCCATTTTTGTAATTTTTGCCTATCAGAAAATATTGAGCAAAAAATTGCGACACGTAGGCACCCCCGACCGGCCCGATTAGCCGTTTTGGTGCACCAAACGAGCTCCATTCCCAAATATCGTCTGCATTGACAAAAGACTCTGATGCATCGAGATTATCTTCTGTACCCATGAGTTCCCGGTTGTCTCAAACATTTTTCAGACCCACCGCGAGAAATAAGATTCGCGCGCCAACCCCCGAAAATTATAAGTGGTGCGCATAGGCGACCTGAATCCGAGGGCCGGGCCCCGATAGCCATATTGGGGCAACCAATTCTTAGTGCGTTCGCTGATTGTCCCTATAAATAACCAAACTCGACCTGTGCGGCACACTCCGGCTCTCATTGTTATACCTCTATCGAGATCCAAAGTGTATATCCATGAAAAGACATGTGATTTGGTGTCTCGTACTCCATGTTGTCGACAAATCTGACCGTCGTTTCCCGGAGCCACCATAAGAATTTAGCTGGCGCTTCGATGAGCTCGGTAATATTCGGAGAGACAATACTCCCATTTAGCACTGACAGTCGCGCCATAAAGCGAGATAAAACACTCACGCCGATAGCCCACAAACTAGCTTCTTTAGTAAAACCTTACTCCGATGGCAAAATTGGATTGGCATGAGTGGTACGCGTATATCGTGAGATCGTAGCGGCCCTCTCTGGTATAGTATGTGGGCTACAAGTGGCCGTGTGCGTCGCGTTGGTTTGCCGAGAGAGAGAGACATGCGTATATGATACAGTGAGTCTGTGTGTTGGGAAGTTGTGCTCTTTAAAGAATAATATCTTGGTTCTCACCTAATCTATATCTAAATCTATAACGCACTATGTGAGCATATAAATTCTCTCTCACACTCGAGTTCTAAATATACTCATATGTGAGAATCCGTTAGTAGATACGTGCGTGTGTTCTCTCGCCATGAGTGAATAATAAAATGTCCTGACCAAACTGGTGGGCTCGTGAATGCAGCGTCAATTCTACATCTATACCTAGAGCTAGGAGTAAGTAAGTTTATGTGTGGTCCGACTAGAATTGAAGCTGCGCGCAGAAGCTGGCCCGCCACACTCTCAGCAACGGCTGACACTGTTGAACTACACCTCCACCAAAGTCAATAATAACTCTCTAGCTCTATCTCTCGACCTCTCGTATACATTATGGTACATAACATTGCGCCACTCTCATTATCGTGTGTGGTTACTCGGTGTACTGAATATCTCTCAGTTGCATCTCGTATCTCTCAGATATATACGCACAATGCTCTCACACGCTCTCTGAGAATGCTCTGATCGAGAGCACAAGAAGTAAATGGACTCTACAAATCCTAGCGCCTCATCGTGGCGATATCGATAAGCGATTGCTCGAGATGAGAACATATTAAACCACGACTACCTGAAGTATATGTCACTGAGATGACCAGAATAGATAGTGACAGCAAACAACGATATGACATAATATCTGTGAGTATGTGAATACACTCCAACACACACTCACCATATCTAACTCGCCATCCGTAATACATAATATGTATATGTTACACTCTCGTGGCGTCCTTATATATCACTGTTAAGAAGATATTATCAAATGATCCTGCGCGTTCCGGAAGTAAGATCCGATTACTCAGAAGTCCATCAGTGAAAGCTTGGACGCATCGGGCACCAATTCGTATAATCACTCGAAGTGGATCTCTCAGTCTGGCGATGGGAGGACACGCTCAAAGATGGTGAGTTGCTTAACTCAATATAGCTCGTAGCAATATTGCTGAGCTTCGATCTTGGATTATCTACCTATGCTGCGATATATCTCACTCTAGTGTGGAGTGTCTCTCATGTTTCAATGCGCAAACTATATATTCTGTCTACGCGTAGGAAATAGTAATCTCTCTGGCCTCCATTACTACATAATAATTGGGTGCCCTAGGTAGACTCAGATATCATCGCGTCACTATGGTTGATAGAGGAACACCAAACTATATGGCAATGGTCCTACTGACCACTCGATCCGAGTGAGCAACCTCTATCCCGAGCTTTTGATAATACTATTTGAGAAGTAATGAATAAGCTCTCTCGTCCGTGTATGCACATGAGTACAGCGTACTCGCCTAATTAGAATCCTCGCATATCCTCTATCTCGAATGCCAAGGTGGGCCTGATTGCTGTGTGAGAGCTCCCAGTTTTCTTCTTATCTGTTTGATTGCGTCTTGCTCAACCAAAAACTTATCTTCTCACAGTCTAATACCGTGAGCTTCCAAAAATAAATTTTAACCGGAAATCTCCAAGATGCGTGGTTTTCAGACGTTCTTACGAAAGTCCATATTATGTGTAGTCTCCTCTCACGTCTGAGGAATTACAATCTCTCATATTATATGAACCGCCTATGTGACAGGTCCCTCTAGCGCTTATCACTACTCTATGTAACTCTCCCATGCGGCCCCTACACACTCAAGCGCGACATATTCATTCAGTCGGTCCTGCGGTACCCGTATCGTCTCTCACTCATACCTCATCTCTAATCTTTATGTGTCCGATCGCGCTTGATCCCTTATGCGTATTACTCACTATAAGTTAATAGATGCAGATAGATGGGTACACTGACCACAATTAAAGATAGAATATATAATGTGAACACCCAGAGGCAGCACCGGAATCTGCTCTTAGTGAACTTTTGACAGATGATCGGTTTACCTCTTCACCTTCCCACGATAGATCGTCCTGCTTCTCAAGTCTCTAGTTTGAGACCAATATCACATATAAAGAATGCAACCGCCTATGTTAACGCGAACTGCAGAATATGTTTCTCTCTCTGTAATGCTCGCTCCCTCTGTCCAATACTCCTCTCTCCTTTTGCCCGACTACTAGTGTGACGCTCACTCCGGAGCACGTCTCTTCTACCAGTAGAATTCCGTCTGCCCTCTCTTCGCATGGACGCCTCTGAGGCTGGTCCGGGACACATCTGCTCTATAGTAACAACTATTCTCTACGAACCGCCGGAGAGTTGCCACAACTATAACCAGTTATGCACAATCTCACTATACCGAGAGGGGCAAATCCCTCACGCTTCCGAACTCCCCCTCTACCTCCTGCCGTGCTGACCCAGACGCGATATTCTATATACGTTCTGTCCCGGTCTTTGCCTATAACCCCTTCATCTCAAGCGAGCTCTCTTCATAAGTCGTCCAATAGCCATCGACGCAGTCGGCCCCTTTCTTCCATCACTCCTAAAGAGCCGATCGGGATCCTAGTCCTCGTCCTCTCCTCTCATCACCGGTAGCGCCTCACCCTCTCGCTCGCTCATGTCGCGCCTCGACACAAAACGCACTCTCTCGCATTGTTAGCGCCTCCCGAAACCCCGATAGGTAGTTGCACACTTTAGCTCCATACGCCACTAAAGCAGCTCCGAGCCCAATCCCTTAATTTAATCTACTCCTTAGTGTGTTCATATCAACACGCTGTAGTGTTCTGTTATTCTACAATCTGTCGTCTCCTCTACCTGGAGCTTGCGACCACGATCTCGACCAATCTGCTATCCTCGTGCTCGGCTGGTGCAAGCGAGAGAGACTCTCTGCGCCTCCCCACTAAAAAATCGCATTGGCTCGGCTAGATCCGGTCCCCAGATCCCGGGCCATGTGCGTCCCTCCATCGTGGTGATTAGAGATCAGAAGCCTAACATGAGTTGATCCTTTCTCTGAGACTAACCATCTACTACATTCGTGTGGACGCAAAGCCTCTCAAGTCCCAGCTTCTCTCAACTCTAATCCATTTGCTCGCGTGGCTTTTGTGTCCGTGGTGGAACCGCAATTCATCTCCGACATATGAATGTCCTTTCATATCACTCTATCCTCCGAGCGCCATCACAAAAAATACCGTCTGATACTCCCTCAGCAAACCTACCCATAATCCTCATTGTGCTCTTTATCCTCGGCAGAGAAGAGCATGACTCTTAGAGAATCGCAATTGGCGGCATCCAGTGATGGATTCTGAGAGAAAGAAGTATCGTTGTAGCCGCCCAATGACCGGTTTCGGGCCTAGCTGTGTGCCTTGGCCCAAATTGGTGAGTTGAATAGCTTAAATAAGACGTGTGTCCCGTTCACTCGCGTCCCTCGGTCAAAACAGAAGTGACTATGAGAAATGAGAGGACCGAGAATAATGCCCAGCAAATAATAGAAGACACGCACTGCAAAATGATTAGAAAGCAAAATTGAGCACCCGTCAAACCGGGCGCGCCAGCACCTAGCGAACCTAGAGTCTCTGAGTGAGAAACACGGTCGCCATACTTCAAGATAGCCATATATGGTGCCAAAAGCTCACCTCAACTTGCAAAACAGAACTACACACGAAAGTGAAATGAGGTGTCTCCACTCGTCTGGTATCCGCTGCAAAAACTCATCGTCTGCAGAGTACACTTTAGCTAGAGGCATATTATACTCAATCAATAAACCTCCAAAAATTTGTTGCCGTTTGTCATATTGGCCAGCGAAATACAGTATTCCGTTTCCTATAATATCGTGATCATTACTTTGTCAGTACATGTCTTGAGTCCTTGCCACTAACCGGAAAAGTAAATAGTGCCATACCCCTAAAGCGCGACATTTAACCGTGTCACGTGGGCACCCTTCCGACGCGAAGCGCCCCGCCGATAGCGGCACCGTTTTGAGTGTAATACTCAAGGTCCCCGTCCCACATGAAGCCCAGCCTCCATATCACAAAAAACAGAAACTGATCGACGTCTCTATCCCAATTAATCCTCATACTATATGTCGAAGATCGAATGTGTTCTGCCTGCCAACTCGCTTCATACTGCAGTCTCTATGTACCCCTGTGCTCAGCCTAGAAGGTAACCTCTGCAGTGTGTCTTGCTTGTCAGGACCAACCTCTTCAGACAGGAACCTACAAATATTGCTCTAAATTGTCGCTCTCTATCTCTCAAATACTTAAGACCTCGGAAACCGTCTCTCACTGGTCCTGACAGACGTACTCCACCGGTCATCTTTGCCCCGCACTCCGAAGCCTCACATCTGCAATATCCAAAGGTCTATTCTTCCTAAAACGCCCCTTCTTTCTCTGTTGTGGGACTACCATAAATTATACGTGCTTCAATAGAAACCACCACATTCCAACCGAGCTCAAACGGACCCGACACGCCACCCAGATGTCAACAACATCACAACACACCTCCATAACCAATACGGCCAATCAATGTTAAATATCGTGCAACAAAGTTTCTTGGCCATACAACACTATTCATGCTTACAATATCGACAATCCAAAAATACAGAAAGCCAGAAAAATTCAACATCCCCAAGCCCATTTTTGCTCAAAGGCAACCCCAGACCCCCAAACTCAGCCGTTAGCCTGAAAATATTGCATACTCCCCCTATATTTTCCGAAAACAACAAAAAAGAATGGCAACTCCAACGCCGATAGAAGCGCCCTAAGTAGTGCAACCGGAGTTGTTCTCTCGGGACCCTCCAGACCATTCAGACGCTGCATGACCCGATACCCGCCTGACCTGAGACAATAAGCAATATCCTAAGACAGCCCTGTGTCCTCTTTATGGCCTTAATTTAGTGCCCGCAAGACTGCAGCAACGTTGTGTCCTTATGTGTTTCCAAGGAAAACTCGAACCTAGAGGTCTCCTTTCCCATCTCTTCAACAACCGAGTTCCTCCTTCCTTTCTTATCCATACTGACCATCTCGTTTGACCTGCATGCGGACTTTTACCTTACAGCTCCTCATCGATCTTTGTAACACAGCCACCTCCCCTTATAGATAGTGCTTGCTATTTATTACCAAAATATCATCCCCTCTGGTATGTTATTGATAAAACTACTGTGACTCCTCCCTGAGGTATATTTACCAATGTACTCCTTGTTGTGAAAACCTTCTAACCAAGAATCCACTCTCCGTCGCATTACAATAAAGTTGAGGCACACTTGATTGTGGCTTGTAACAAGCTCCCCCCGTCTGCTCAAATCATCTACTACCGGCATCACCTCTCAACTTCCCTCGAATCTAATGCAACTGTGGCCCCTGGCGATTAACTTCCGCATCTTTGCGAGCAGACTTCTCCTTGTTAGCAACCGTCGCTTAGGACACCCCTCCCCGGCAGGGCTATAGTCCCTAACAGAGATCCTGTTTTTGTCCAAAATGTCTCTACACACCCTGCACAGATATAAACACCTCAAAAAATAATTCGGATGTAATCAGTTTGTGAAACACTGTCAAATGGCCAAGACCATCGCTTTACCTCCTTTTCAATCTTCTAAATTTCATCACTTCACACCCTCTCTCCCGTTTCGAACGTCACACAACGAGTATGTCCTGATCTTTCTCAGTGGGTGCTCTTTCTTCTCCTACACATTTCGAGATGTCATGTCACAATGGTTTTAGCACTAGATTTATTTCACACTCTGAGCGACCTCTCTGAGATTGAAGTGCTTCTGCACACCAAAATTCCACAATCTCGGCGCCCTCTCAAATTGCGATCCCCACATAATTAAACAGACTTCGCAAGAGAAATAATACCTGATACATGTCTCGGCCACTGTTTTCCCTAATACAGAGATCTCCTCCTTTCATGCATATGGATATTACTCATCTGAATACACTCAGATCCAATTTCAATATTACTCATATTTTAACTACATCAATTCTCGACATCTCTGAGAGACTCGATGGGTGGACGCGGTTGTTTCCAAGAGCTACATATCTTACCTTCACGCTCTAGACCACACACACTTGGGCCATCGAAAATATACATCGGTGGTTATCTTTCCTTACACATTCCCAGAGCACAAATCAAAGCACTTAGGTGCGCACTCGGAGCAGAGAAGCACTCCCCGCCGGCCCGATAGCCATTTGGGGCACCCAACGGAGCTCCGGTTCCAAAAAACCGTCGGTGCACACGGCTTTTTTGTCATTTCATTCTGAACCCCCTGGGTTCATTCTTAAAATTTTTGCCCACCGGAAAAGTTCGCGCACATAAAATTGGGCCCCGGGCACCCTAGCTGGGGCTCGATAGTCATATGGGGCACGAAACGAGCTCCATTCCCAAAAAACATTCCCTGCATGCACGGCTTTTTCTGATTCAATTCTGAACCCTTAGATTCGTTTTTCAAATTTTCTCCGTCGGAAAGTTCGTGCAACAAGAAAATTGGGCCCCGGGGCACATCCGTCGGGCCCGATAGTCATTTTTTGGTGCACGAAACGAGTTTCATTCCCAAAATCATCTACGCGCACGACTTTTTCTTCAACGTTTCTGAACCCCTAGGTTCCGTTTTTAATTTTTTTTGCCCGTCGGAAAGTTTGCACCACAAAAAATTGGGGCCCCGGGGAACCCCCACCGGGCACGATTAGCCTTTGTGGGGCACCAAACGAACTCCATTCCAAAACCGTCTGCTATAATGCTTTTTTCTCATCGTACTAACCCCTTTGGTCCGTTTTTCAATTTTCGTGCGATGAAAAGTATTGCGCACAAAAATTGCGACCCCAAGACACCCACGCCGGGCCCTTGATAGCCATTGGTGAAATAAACGAAGCTTCGTCAAAAAATATCGGTCTGCACGCACGACTTTTTCCCATCGTTTCTGAACCCTTTGGTCCATTTTCTAATTTTTAGACTATCGAAATAGTTTGATCTCAAAAATTGGGCCTCGGGGCACCCCACCGGGCCCGATAGCTTTTTGGGGCACCCAAAGAGCTCCCAATTCCAAAAACGTCTACATGGACGGCTTTCTCTCATCGTTCTGAACCCCTGGGTCCATTTTTAAAAATTTTCGCCTGCCAGAAAAGTTTCGCACAAATTAGGCCCCGGGGCTCCGCGTTGGGGCCCGAAAGTCAGTTTAGGGCCACCAAAAGAGCTTCGTTCGCAAAACATCGGCGCGCTCGGCTTTTTCTCATCGTTCTGAACCCTGTGTCTGTTTTTCAAAATTTTTCGCCCTGTCGTATAGTTAATGCACAAAAAATTTGGGCCCTAGGCACCCTGCAGGCTTGATAGCCATTGGGGCACAAACGAAGCTCTGTTTCCCAAAAACTGTTTGTGCCGTACGATTTTTCTTCATCGTTCTGAACCTGGGTCCATTTCAAATTATCGCCCGTTAGGGGAAAGTTCATGCACAAAAATTGGCCCCAGGGCAACCCACATTCGGGGCCGGATAGCCCGTTTGGGCACCAAACGAGCTTCGCTTTCCAAAATCATCTGCTGTGCACGGCCTCTTTCTCATCGTTCTGAACCCCTGGGTTCGTTCAAACTTCGCCCGTCGGAAAGTCGCCACACAAAAAATTTGATGCTCTGATTTGCCGTTGACACCCCCTCTTCACCCTTTCAGTGGTGGATTCTCCATCGAAATCCTGGGCCTTTTCGCCCTCTTCCCATCTATCTCTCCTTCAAGCGCTTCTTTTCACTTCTTGCACTTGTCTCTTCTCACTGTCTTCTTTCTTTTCTTCTCATTCTTTGGGCGGGCAGCTTCATATCGTTTCTACCTGTTTTTTCTTTGCTTTTTCTTCATTCTTCCCTTCAGCCGTCTCCGACTGCTTCTTCAGCTCCTACCTTCCTCCAAACGAACCCTGATGGGTCCTTCATTAGAGTCTGTTGGACAGTCTAAACTTAAGATTCCACAACTCCAGCTTTGAAGGCAAGGGCTGATTTACAAACTCCGGCTTCAGGTAGCCCCCCTCCCCCCCCCCCCTCTCCATGTTACTTAAAAATGCCTCCCAAATACCTTTTTGTTCATCTCTTTCTCTTCAGTTCCACTTTCTGATGAAAGGTATTGGGAGCTGCCACCTTAGAGGCTCTGGTGCAGGGCACTCTCCGTGCTCGGCCCCTCTCAAATTTTTGAGTTGGTTTGGCTACAGAGGGTTTTTGCCGAGGTTTTTATGCGAGTCTTTGCGCAGGCTCTGCGGCATGGGCAAGTGAGGGCGGCAAGCTAGCAGTTAGGAAATGCTGCCTCCTGTGCGGTGATGGGTGCTTTGGAAGGTTGATTGATGGTATGGAAGATGAGTGTAAAGATTGGCTCGGCCATTGGTTTCAGTTGAGGTGAATAGAGTTAAGAAAATTTTTGTCTGAGGAAAGGAATTGGAAGGCCTCGGTATGTAGAGGAAATTCTTAGTGGTTTTCTTTCGGCGAAGGGATTCAAATAGCCTCCTCGTTGCTCGGTTGAAGGAGGGCAAGATTTATAGGTTGGGCCTTGATGGGCCCAACGCAAAGTCTGCGTGACAGGCTTTGAGATTCTCAAAAAGCCTGCCACCGCGCTCCTCCCATTTATGAATTAGCAGAAAGGACGTCCTTTCATCTGCTAAGTCATAATTCCCTTGGAAGCTTAAACGATTCGACTACTCTCTCAGCGAAGATTTGATCTTTTTCTTTTATTTCTCTTTAAACGGACGGGCGCAATGTTAAGGATTAATGCCATGCATCCGTTACCACAAATGCATATTTGCGGAGGACGGGGACAACGTATGCATTAGCACAACACACCCCTCAACACAAACGCATTTCTGGAGGACGGGCGCACGGTATTTCTACCAGCGCAACACTACCTCATCATAGTGCGCTTTTGTTGAGGACAGGCGCAGTGTACACACGCGCGCAACTCATCCATCAACGCAATGCATTTGTGGAAGACGAACGCAAAGTGTATCTGTCAGCACAAGATACACCTGTCATCGCAATTCATACCGGATATTTTTATTATTATTATTATTATTATTTTCATTTCATCAACAACGCAATTCGATAAGACTTTAACGTGCTCATTTTCTTTTTAATAAATCATTCACAGCAATTAAGAACAACGCAATGCTAAAACAGGAATGTAAATGAATTGAACTAGGCATGAAATTAAATCAATGCAAACTGGAATCGAATTAAACATAAATTCAAGTAAGCAGTAAAGACTAATTTAAGACAGCAGTAAATAACGCAATGAAGAAAGCGGTAGAGAAAGATGTAAAGAAAGCATTAATGAAAGTGATAAAGATAAATGTTAGGGATGTTGATTGAAAGACAAGTTCTTCAAGATTACCACAATCTGCATCCCTGCAGGCGGTCAGACTTGCCTGCGCAATGTCATTGTCACACCCCTTCCCAGATTACCCTTTTAATCTGGATGAGGATATGACCGTGGTAGTTACTAACCCTACTGCCAGTACCCACCACTAAAGCCTTCTATTCTAAATACCAACCTGTTCAACACATTAGTGGTATACGCATACAGCAAGGCTCCCTTAAGGTTTTACAAAGATACATAAACACATGCATACAACCATGACTTAACATCTACGAAAAAATATTCACAAATGGCCCAAAACATTCCTATCAAAGCCCTAGTCCCTTTCAAAACATGTGTACATAAACAAGCCATCAACCTAAGTTCTTCTGAACAAGCCGGGCTTTTCAGTGACAAGCAGCAATAGGATCAACCTTGAGTAATCTGATCGCTACCTGAAAAGAAAAACATTTGAAAACGTGAGCTAGAAGCCCAATGAGTGACTTAATAAAAACATAAATCTCATGTAAACTGAAAGCTCGAAAACATAATACTGGAACTAAAATATACCAACCAAACGTGTACACAAAACCTTTAAAACCACCATTAAACATCATTATTCCTTAGTTGAGAACGAGCATACACCACTCTAGCTCCCAACGTCTGTTACCGGCCAAGAGACGCATACTTCGGCCTCTCTTTGCTGGTATATAGACTAGGAGACCCATACTTCGGTCTCCCTTTATCCTTAGTTGAGAGTGAACTACTAGATCTTTAGGATACTTTCTCTATCTTCAGTATCCCTTTTCAATATGTTTAGGAATACCAACGCATGTACCATGACAACCTTAAGTATTTAAGACATAATACATCAAGCTTCATTCGACCTTAGCTTAACTCTAACGCATGCTTCACACTTTGTAAAATAAGTTGGCCTAAATCATGTTGAACTAGCTCGTAAAATCAATTAGCATGCGTTAAACACGAATAACATACTTGAAATACTCATACATTAGTAAACATCAATAAAATAGAGTTACTGAAACATGCTAGAAGTATTTGGACAAGATAACATACTAAAGTCATGTCACTTTCCATGGAAAATATGCTTTGCTTAGCATGAGAAATAGCTTCAAACATAGGTTGCTTGGCACTTCATATAAACACTTAGCATGAGAAATAACTTCAAAGAAATCATGGTTTCTAACTCATTAAAACCTTAAATCATCACATAGTCACTCATGGCTCGTTGGCCTCTTAACAGGTTATACGCCTCTCCTAGCTCTTCTTGGCCTGAAAGGACATAATTCCCGATTAAACTACTTAAAATTCCTAGGAAAATACCTCAAATAGAACTTTCATCATCAAAGACACTTTACTAGCAAGATAAATGAGCAAGCTCCTCCTCATAAGCGAGATCCTCATGAGCAAGATCCTTCTCGTGAGAGAGATCAGCAAGATCCTCATGAGCGAGATCAGTGAGATTCTCATGAGCGAGATCAAGCTTTTCCTGGCAGACTTTCATCCTAGCAATACTCACCTTATCAGTGATATTCAACCTAGTTTCTAGCGAGATTTCCTTCTAGAGCGAGATCTTCATCAAAAAAATCAGCGAGATTTCCTTCATAAGCGAGATCCTCATTCCCATATCTCGCTATAACTCTCCATGGTGAGTTGTTTGCTTGTTCTTCCCAAGCTACAGTCTGCTTATGCACAGATTCGCTATTACAACTTAAAAAATTCATAACTCAAAATCCATACCCCTTTTGAAGAAACTTCCATCTATAAATATGTTTATAATTGAGTTAAATTTCTTACCTTAAAATTTCAGCAAAATATTATTTATAGTTTGGCCTACAGATTCCAATCTTCTTTTTGGGCCCTGATTAATCCGAGATTCTGCCTCCTCTACCCTTTCTTCACTTCTTGTCCTTCTCCTCCTAAAATCATTCTCCAGCAAGACAATCTCGAAAACTAGATTCTCCCAGCTTTCAAATGACATCGATTTTACTAAATTTTCTCATGTAGATTATCGAAACAAAGTTTTTGAAGTTCCTCTTCCTTTTAATCTTCCTGCCACCTCCCGAATTCAAGGATTAACCGCCACGTGTCAAACCAATAAGTGAGCTTTCTTATTTTGTGTTTTTCTTTTCCTTTCTCAACAACTCTTATAAATAACATGGTTTTTCACTTATTAGATATTTAATATATCATTCTTTTGGCTAAACATGCTTGTTTAGGAAACTTAGAATTCGGGGTTTACACTTAGCTACACAAGAGCTTATTTCTTCTTGCTTCTATCCTCTATCCTTCCTAAAACATGGCTTCATTTAACTCATTAGAAGACATCATATTACTTACTCTTACTTAAAGTAATTAGGGTTCGGGTTTTACAGTCATCACGGACATTGTTCCTTCCCATGAGATCCTGGAGCTTCTGAATTACTTGGCAGCATTCCCGGTGTTCGATTGCGAAGCTCGGCTGCCAGTTGCCCTACTTGGACCTCCAAGTTCCTTATCGAAGACGCCTGCGATTGCATAACTACATCATGATTGCTGCCACTTGTGCAAGCACATTAGGTTGCGCTGCACCCTGAAAGAGGGTACCTTGATTTATTGCCATCGTCTAGAGGAGAGAGGTCACTGCGGCCATTTGTGCGGCCAATGTTGTCATTGTATCAACTGGTACAATGGCATTTTCTGTTCTTCTTCTCTCGGGGCCTCTTCCCCCATATCCTTCATCCACCCAATCATCCGTGTTTCGTGAAATGCGATCGAGGATGACCTTGGCTTCAGTGTAGGTCTTGTCCATAAATCCTCCCGCTGCAGAGGCATCAGCAACAGCTTGCGTTGATCGGTTAAGGCCATTATAGAAGGTCTCCATCAGAATGCAATCAAGAATCCCGATATGCAGATAGTTCTTTATCAATCTTCTGAATCGCACCCAGGCGGTGCTTAGAGTCTCGTTTTCCATCTGCTCGAAATTCAACACATCCCTCCATCTTCTTGTGTTGACGGCTGGAGGGAAAATTTTCTTCATGAACCGCTCTACCAACTGGTCCCATGAAGTGATTTCATTTGGCTTCAATGAATGAGCCCACCTTTTTGCCTCATCCCTCAGTGTGTACAGGAAGAGGTACAATCTAATTCCCTCAGGATTAATGCTAGGAATGGAGAACGTATTGCACATCTCCACGAAGTTAGTCAAATGGGTGTGCGGGTCTTCACCTTGCATACCTCCAAACTGCCCCACGTTTTGGATCATCTGAAGTATGACTAGCTTGATTTCAAAGTGTGCATTCTCCTCAACCATTGGTCTTGAAATTCTGGGTGAGAAGTCATAGAGATTTGGTGTCGAATAGTTTCTCATAGGGATATTGTGGTCGGCAGCAAGAAAAATAGGATCTTGCGCTGGCCGATTCGGCCCCTGATGCCCTTCGGGCCTCTCATTACTAGCCATGTTTGCTCTTCTTTGCCTAATTCAGTTCTGGCGTGCTCTTGTGCGAAAGGTACGCTCGATCTTTGGGTTGGTTTCGAATTCTGGATCAGTTCCAATACTCATAAACCGTCAGCCTGCTCTTCGCGATAAACAGACTGTACAACAGAGATATGGTCTACAAAATACCACAAAAGTATTCAACACTAACTGTTACCAATCCCCAGAAACGGCGCCATAAATTTGTTGACTAAAATTTATAATGTTCTTTATAGGCATTCACTTTGATGATAGATGAATGATACAAGTTCATGTCCCGGCAACGGCGCCATAAACTTTTAACGATAAAAAAATGTGAATGTTATGCTATGTTATGTCGTATGCACACTACTGATGTATGTGAATGATTCGAGTTCATGTCCTCGGCAACAGCGCCATAAATTTGTAATATTAAAATTTTATGTTCTTTATCTAACTCTAATGCATGGCTTATGAATGAAAGTGTGTATGATGCTTTATGCGCTCAAGTGCTTTGCGATAAAGATACTATTGCGATACTACGTTTTGAGTGTATGCGTTGATGATAATATGCTTCGTAGTATGCGATGATGTAATGCATGTCACAAGTTTCCTTGCGCTGGAACCAAGTATAATTCCAACGCAAGTTTCTCAGAATGAACTGAGGTCGAACACGGGGATTATTGTTGTTTAGAGGCAATACTAATGTGGTAATTACGAGCAGTTTTCATAAAGAATAAAGAATTTGGTTTGTGCGGAAATTGTAAATTGCGATGAAAGTAAAATTGTGTTGTAAATAAAATGCATTGATAAAATAAATATCTAAACTACTATGATACAGGGTGAGGACTGGCTGTGAAGTTGTACAAAAGAATCTAATGAATGCGATGGAAAGTCTTGTGAATGAATCAGAAAGAGAATGAGTAAAGGGAAATGACATCGCAAGTTCGTCAATCTTGTTAAGGACACAACTAAGCTTCCGATTTCCCTTGGCTTACACCTTTCAGTGATCTGCCGCGTTCCCATACGTCTATGATGAAACAAAGATGAATGTAATGAATGCAAGGTTGTTTCCATCTCTGGTAATACATCTTGCTTTAGTTAATGTATTCTTCCAACCTTCTCTCGATAGGCGGAATAACATCTTCACTTCTGCTCTCACAGGTGAAGATTCCGTCGAGCATGCTTTAGCTAAACTCAGCCGATTACCTTAACAAAGATTAACTCACTCGTTTAATTATTCCTCTTTACTCAGGGGATTAAGAACACATGATGGAGAAAATGGATGATAAATATATTGAAAGGAACAGAGAGATGATAATGATGACGATAATAACATTTAAATCTAAAGATTAGCATTTGATACATGATTTGTGAATGAAAGATTAAAGAAGATGAACACAGTAGATGAATGAAAGAATAGAAACAAATACGGAAAGAGTGTCAATGTCTTGACACAGATCCCGATCGGAGACGTTGTGCTTGCCGGCGTGTGGATGAGATGGAGTGGAAAGCTTCCCTCTCAAGCTTACTTTCCCGGTCAAAGTGACCTCTTGCACAGAGCTTCTGCTTCGGGAATAGGAAGAATTTCTTGCTCAGAGACTCACCTTTCAGCCTTGTCTCGTCGTTCTCCCGGATTTTCTCTGCAAAGTCTCTTCAGACCAGCCTCCTTTGCAATGAATTCGAGGAAGCTATTTATAGACATGACATTGGCTTTTTGTATTGGTGGTCCCAATGTGTAATTCCGATAATTCTTGCTATGGCATAGTGGAAATGTCCGCTTTACTCCATGATCAATTTGTCAGAATCGCCCGCGAATGCATTACTCTTCACATCTTTGATTGATCACCGCATGCGGTGTAGTTGTATTGATTACCGCATGCAGTGAAAATGCATTGATCTCTAGAATCCATGATCGATCATAGCATGTGCCGCCATTGCGTTGATCTTTCTTTGTCCTTGATCGATTGGCGTATGCGGAGTAGATGCATTGTACATTTTGTCCTCGAGCAATTAAGGAATGCGGTGACCTATTTCCTGCAAAACAAAGACTTGGACATTCCATTTTGCCATCGCAATGGGGTTAGTGGGTGTGTTCACGATACTTTATAATTTTCGTATTTCTCAGCCAATTCTTATACTATCGACGCAACTTTTCCTGCTTTTTGCCACGTAATCTAAATAAAACAACATAAATAATTTGTATTTCTACAAGTTATCACACCCCCAAATTTAGATATATGCTTGTCCTCAAGCATATCTTCAACAAAGGCAATTCCACTCAATTCCCATCCTAACTCTGCGTCGATCGGCTACTCCGAATGCTCCACCTCTACAAAATTACTCCACAATGCAAGTTTCTTCTATCCTTTAACATTTCGGGGCCCTAGGGCAGCTCCGTCGGGCCCAATAGCGATTTGGGGCACCAAATGAGCTCCGATCCCAAAATCGTTTGCGCGCACGGCTTTTTCTCATCGTTCTGAACCCCTGGGTCCATTTTCAAATTTTTGCCCGCCGGAAAGATCGCGCACAAAAATTGGGCCTTGGGGCACCCTCACCAGGCCTGATAGCCATTTGGGACACTAAACGAGCTCCGTTCCATAAACTGTCTGTGTGCACGGCTTTTTCTCATCGTTCTGAACGTCTGGGTCCATTTTCAAATTTTCATTTGCCGAAAAGTTCACACACCAAAACTAGGCCCTGGAGCACCCCCTTCGGGCCAGATATTCACTTGGGGCACCAAAAGAGCTCCGTTCCCAAAACAGTCTGTGCACACGACTTTTTCCCATCGTTCTAAACCCCTGGGTTCGTTTTCAAATTTTCGCCCGCCGAAAAGTTCATGCACAAAAATTCGGTCCTGGGGAATCCTCGCCGGGCCCGATAGATGTTTGAGGCACCAAACGAGCTCCATTCATAAAATCTTCTGCACGCACGGCTTTTTCTCATCGTTCTAAACCCCTGGGCCGATTTTCAAATTTTCGCCCACCGGAAATTTCGCACACAAAAATTGGGCCCGGGCACCCCCGCTGGGCCCGATAGCCGTTTGGGACACCAAACGAGCTCTATTCCCAAAACCGTTTGCGCGCACGACTTTTCCTCATTGTTCTGAACCCTGGGCCCTTTTTCAAATTTTCACCCGCTGGAAAGCTCACACACAAAAATTGGGCCTCGGTGTACCCCCACGGGGCCCGATAGCCATTTGGGGCACCAAACAAGCTTTATTCCCAAAACCTTCTGCGTGCATGGCTTTTTCTCATCGTTCTGCACCCTGGGTCCGTTTTCATTTTTTCGACTACCAGAAAGTTCGCGCACAAAAATTGATCCCCAGGGCACCCCCGCGGGGCCCGATAGCTGTTTGGATCTCCAATCGAGATCTATTCCCAAAACTGTCTGCGTGCATGGCTTTTTCTCTTTGTTCTTAACCCCTGGGTTCGTTTTCAATTTTTCGACCGCCGAAAAGTTCGCCCACAAAAATTGGATCGCGGGGCACCCCCGCCGGGCCTGTTAGCTGTTTGGAGCACCAAACATGCTCTGTTCCCAAAATCATCTGCGCGCACGACTTTTTCTCATCGTTCTGAATCCCTAGGTTCGTATTCAAATTTTCGCTCGCTGGAAATTTCATGCACAAAAATTTATCCCCGGTGCTCAAAACCGCCTACACACACAGTTTTTTCTCTTTGTTCTGAACCCCTGGGTTTGTTTTCAAATTTTCACCCACCGAAAAATTCGCGCATAAAAATTTGGCACCGGGACACCCCCACCGGGCCCGATAGCCATTTGGGGTACCAAACGAGCTCCATTCCCAAAACCGTCTGTGTGCATGGCTTTTTCTCATAGTTTTGAACCCCTGGGTCCGTTTTCAAATTTTCACTCACTGAAAAGGTCACACACAAAAATTGGGCCCCGGAGCACGCCCTTTGGGCCAGAAAATTCGTTTCGAGCACCAAAAGAGCTCCATTCCCAAAAACAGTCTGTGCACACGACTTTTTCCCATCGTTCTAAACCCTTGGGTTCGTTTTCAAATTTTCGCCCGCAGGGAAGTTCGCGCACAAAAATTGGGCCCCAAGGCAACCCCACCGGGCCCTATAGCCGTTTGGGGCACCAAACGAGCTCCGTTCACAAAACTGTCTGCGCTCAAGGCGTTTTCTCATCATTCTGAACCCCTGGGTCCGTTTACAAATTGTCACCCACCGGAAAGTTCGCACACAAAAATTAGACCCCGGGTCAACCCCGCCTGGCCCGATATCTGTTTGAGGAATCAAACGAGCTCCTTTCCCAAAACCACTTGTGCGCATGGTTTTTTCTCATCGTTCTGAACCCCCTGATCCATTTTCAAATTTTCACCCGCCAGAANTTTTCAAATTTTCACCCGCCAGAAAGTTCGCGCACAAAAATTGGGCCCCGGGGCATCGCCACTAGGCCCGATAGCCGTTTAGGGCACCAAACGAGTTCCGTTCCCAAAACCGACTACACACACGACTTTTTCTCATTGTTCTGACCGCTCAGTTCGTTTTCAAATTTTCACCCACTAGAATATTCGCGCACAATAATTGGGCCCCAAGGCATCCCCACTGGGCTCGATAGCCATTTGGGGCACCAACAAGCTCCGTTTCCAAAACCATCTACACGCACAGCTTTTTCCCATCGTTCTGCACCCCTGGGTCAGTTTTCAAATTTTCGTCCGCCGGATAGTTCGCGCAAAAAAATTGGGACTCGGGGCAACCCCTGAAAACCGTCTGAGCGCACGACTTTTTCTCATCGTTCTGAACCCCTAGGTCCATTTTTGCTTGCTGGAAAGTTCATGCACAAATGGCTACCAGGCTAAGAACGATGAAAAAAAATCGTGCGCATAGACGGTTTTGCGAACGAAGCTCATTTGGTGCCCTAAATGGTTATTGGGCCCAGCGGAGCTGCCCCAGGGCCCAATTTTTATGCGTGAATTTTACGGCTGGAGAAAACGCGAAAATGGACCCAATGGCTAAGAACGATGAAAAAAAGTCGTACGCGCAAACGATTTTGTGAATGGAGCCCAATTTTTGTGCACAAACTTTCCGGCAGGCGAAAACGCGAAAATGGACCCAGGGGCTCAGAACGATGAAAAAAAAGCGGTGCGTGCAGATGGTTATGCGAACAGAGCTCATTTGATCCCTCAAATGGCTATCGGGTCCCGCGGGGCTACCCCGGGGCCTAATTTTTGTGTGCGAACTTTTCGGCATGGGAAAAACACGAAAACATACCAAGGGGCTAAGAACTATGAAAAAAAGCCATGCGCGCAGACGGTTTTACGAATGGAGCTCATTTGTTGCCCCAAATGGCTATGGGGCCCGGCAAGGCTGCCACGGGGCCCAATTTTTGTGCACAAACTATCCAGTAGGCGAAAACGCGAAAACGGAACCAGGGGCTAAGAACGATGAAAAAAAGTTGTACGTGCAGTCGATTTTGCGAACAGACCTTATTTGGTACCCCAAATGGCTATCGGGCCCCGTGGGGCTGCCCTAGGGTCCAATTTTTGTGCGCGAACTTTCAAGCGGACGAATATGCGAAAATGAACCTAGGGGCTATGAATGATGAAAAAAAGCCATGCGCGCAGACAATTTTGTGAATGGAGCTCATTTGATGCCCCAAATGGCTATCGAGCCCGGCGAGGCTGCCTCGCGGCCCAATTTTTATGAGCGAACATTTCGACAGACGACAACGCAAAAATGGACACAGGGGCTAATAATGATAAAAAAAAAAAGCCGTGCGCATAGACGTTTGCGAACTGAACACATTTGGTGCCCCAAATGGCTATGCCACAAAAAGTCGTGTGTGCAGACGATTTTTGCGAACAGAGCGCATTTGGTGCCCCAAATGGCTATCGGGCCTCCGCGGGGCTGCCCAGGACCCAATTTTTGTGCCAAAAAATTTTCGGGTGGCAAAAAATGGACCCAGAAGGCTAAAGAACGATGAAAAAAAAAGACGTGCGCGCGCAAGACGATTTTGCGAACGGAGCTAATTCGGTGTCCCAAATGGCTTTCAGGCCCGGTGGGGCTGCCCCGGGGCCCAATTTTTTGTGCACGAACTTCCGGTGGGCGAAAAACGCGAAAATGGACGTAGGGGCTAAGAACGATTGGAAAAGCCGTGGACGTACACGATTTTGCGAACAGAGTGCATTTGGTTCCCCGAATGGCTATCAGGCCGGGGTGGGGCGTGCCCTGGAGCTCAATTTTTGTACGCGAACTTTTCGACGGGAGAAAACGCGAAAATGAACCCAGGGGCTAAGAACGATGAAAAAAGTCGTGCCCGTGAGATGGTTTTTGCGAACGGAGATCATTTGGTGCCCCAAATGGCTATCATGTCCGTCGGACTGCCCCCGGGGCCCAATTTTTGTGCGCGAACTTTCCGTTGGGCAAAAAACGCGAAAACGAACCAGGGGCTAAGAAGATGAAAAAAATCGTGCATGCAGACGATTTTACGAATGGAGCTCATTCGGTGCCCCAAATGGCTATCGGCCCGGTGGGGCTGCCTCCGGGCCCAATTTTTTTGCGCGAACTTTCCAGCGGGCGAAAATGCGAAAAGGACCCAGGGGCTAAGAACGATGAAAAAATAGCCATCCGTGAAGACGGTTTTACGAACAGAGCTCATTGTTGCCCCAAATGGCTATCAGGCCCGGCGGGACTGCCCTGGGGCTCAATTTTTGTGCACGAACTTCCCGTAGGCGAAAACGAAAAACGGACCCAGGGCTAAGAACGATGAAAAAAAGTCGTGTGCGCAGACGATTTTTTGTAACGGAGTGCATTTAGTGCCCCAAATGGCTATCAGGGCCGGTGGGGCTACCTTGGGGCTCAATTTTTGTGCGTGAATTTCCAGTGGGT
>NC_052359.1:78370628-78371947 GCF_009727055.1 Benincasa hispida
GAAAACGCGAAAATGGACTTAAGGGCTAAGAACGTTGAAAAAAAGCCATGTGCGCAGATGGTTTTTCGAACGGAGCTCATCTGGTGCCCCAAATGGGTATTGGGCCCGGTGGGGCTTCATTGGGGCCCAATTTTTATGCGCGAACTTTCCGGCGGGGGAATGATAACTTGTAGAAATACAAGTTATTTATGTTGCTTTATCTAGATATTGCGGCCAAAAGAGAAGGAATATGCGTTGATTGTATGAAAATTAGCTCAGAAATACAATAATTATGAATTAACGCAATTACACCCACTAACATCGTCAAGATGGTAGAAGAGGATATTTTTACTCTGTTTTGTAGGAAACCAAGTCACCGCTTGTGATCAAGGCTCAACGAGGAACTAAACAACGCATCTCTGTTACATTGCGCCCGTCAATCAACAATGAAGAGACGATTAACACAATGACGGCGCAATGCAAGCAACCGATCGTAAGATGCAGCTGAGCAACGCAAAGGCGGAGGATTGCGACACGTGTACAACTAACCGTTGTGTGGATTTGATGGTCTGATTGCATAACAGAAAGAACATTTATTCCTCCATCTATTGAATTTCCATAACAAGAAGTGGGGTCCATAAGCCAAGAGTCAAAGCTTTGTCGAAATGTGCGGCAACTTCTCATTACCTGGCGTAACCCTGGAGAGTATTAGACTGTATTTGTTCCCTTACACCTTGAGGGATGAAGCCAAGAGATGGGCTTACTCACTAGAGCCAAACGATATCACATCATGGGATCAACTGGTGGAGCGATTCATGAAGAAGTTCTTCCCGCCGGCCATCAATGCAAGGCGATGAAAGGACATGCTGAACTTTGAGCAAATGGAGAATGAGACCCTGAGCACCGCCTAGGTGCGATTTAGACGATTGGTGAAAAACTGCCTGCATACCGAGATACCCGATTGCGTTTTGATGGAGACCTTTTATAACGGCCTGAACAAATCGACACAGGTTGTTGCTGATACCTCCGCCATTGGAAGTTTTATGGAAAAAACGTATACTGAGGCTAAAGTCATCCTTGACCGCATATCGTGGAACATGGATGACTGGATTGATGATGGCTATGAAGGCCAAGGCGCCGAAAGAAGAAAGAACGAAACTGCCATTGTCCTTGCAGAGACAATGACCATGTTGGCTGCTCAGATGGTGCGGTGACCTCGATCCTTCAATCGATGGCAATCAATCAAGGAGCCATCTCCCAACAATCAGCGCAACCCGCTGCACCAGCTAAAGTGGCTGCAATAAGTTGCGTTAATTGTGGAGGGGCTCATGTAACAGAAA
>NC_052359.1:78374215-78381442 GCF_009727055.1 Benincasa hispida
TTATGTGCCCATCAAATCTCACCAGAAGTTTAGCGACGCCATCCACCAAAGAACCCTCTGTCAATGGACCATCTATACAATCCTTGGCTAGAGACCATCCTACACTTCGGTGGGGGCCAAATCCCTAACCAAGGCAGTGGCACAATCAAACCATCAAAGTGGCAGTCGAGGAAATCCTCCTTTTCAAAACATAAACTCGATACCAGGGGCAACCAAGTCAATCGCATAACTAGCAAACCCTCAATCAACGAAAAACACACGCTCTAGTAAGCCACATCATTGGAAGACCCTGCCACATGAAAGCAAATTATAATAGGTGACAAAAGAGATGACACAGTGAATGCAAAGCGCAGGCGTCTTCAAATTCAAAACTGGAGATCAAATGGCCAAGCTAACCATTTGAGCTACAGAAAATTATTGAGCACGAATCACACAATTAGTCCAGGCAGGGAGCACTCACTCATTCCCCACTAGAAAACAACGAATCTCAAGCAGCAAGTAGACACCCGGGATTCCAAATGGCGACCAAGATATCTATTATGATCCCCCTAGGTATATTATAGTGCAGCGGCCCAAAGCGCGGGCACCATTCTGCAGACCAGATGTGTGCGATTGCGCTGCTACATTCTCTCATATAGAAATCAGATATCGAAGAACCCGACATCTGTCCCAGTCCCATATCTCACAATATACTCATGTTTAATGCTGTGTTCTTTAACATGATCTTATTGAATTCTTGAACTTGTCTGTTACTGGATCTGACATTGTAGTCGGTAACATGAAATTCTTATGAATATATTCTTCATTTACTTACTTTGAATTTAATTTTTTTCATAATTTGTTCCTACTCTTTCTTATAACCATCTTTTCTTTTTAACTTTTCTGTAATTAATGCCGTTGGGTCCTTAATTAGTGAATGATTTGAGAAATAAAGAGAGAATTTATTGCCGCTAGTTTAGACAATTTGCAATTGATGAAAAAAATAATAAATAATAAAATAAAATAAAAAAATGAAACAATTAACAAACAAGTATGCAAGCGATAAGATCGACATCTGTGAACACCAAGCAAGACATGCTTTTGCTTCATCCTCAACTCAGATGCGTTGAAACTGAGGTGTGTTGCGCGCTATATGTCCTTTTCCCGTCCTTAGCTAAATGCACTATGTTGAGGTATCCTCCAAAAAAATGTGTTAGTTAAGGGGGTGTGTATGCGGGAATGTAATACGATGTTGCCCATCACCCTTTGCGAAGATGCATTTACGTTGAATGAGCACATTTCATTAATCTTTACATTGCGTCCATTCGAAATAAAATATTAAAGAAAATTCTTTTTGCACTTGAGAAGTCCAATACGTTTTGATAATCCCGAGAAGAGCAATGATGAATTCTGCATGACGAAAAGACGCTTTTCTGAAATTTGTTCCAAAATAAAGAGTAGGAGAAGTTTGAACGATGGGCCTCTTATTTTTTCTCTTTTGGAGGCTTTCTCCTTATCTCCCCAGAGGAGGCAGGAAGAACACTCTGACCTTGGGGACTCCTGAGGTAACTGTCCATGCAGAAACCTATGAGGGACCCTCCAAAATTGCGATGGAGGAGACTAAGGAGGCTGAAGTTATGGTAGAGACTCCTAAAGTTGCGATCGACGTAGTTGCAATGGAGACGCAACCAGAAGGAGCTGAAGAGGAAAAGAAGAAGAAGAAAGGAAAAGGGAGAAAGGCTGGAGAAGCTGAGACATCTCATCATCACAAGGAGAAAAAGAATTAAGAGAAGAAGAATGATGATGAAGATGAGGAAGAGAAGAAAGGGAGGAAGAAGAAAGAGAAGAAAGAAAGAAAAATGCGCCGACGTGAAGAAAGGCACCTAAAAAAGGAAGAAGAAAAGAAGCAGAGGGCTACAAGCCCGGAAAATGATGGTGAATCAACCTCTGTAAGGGGGGACAGGGGGAAAACAGTGCAATTGATGAAGCCAGTGCAACTTGAAACAACGCAAATTGTTGCGGCGAAGGAAGGCGAAGAAGGAGAATATATCCCCCTGATGTGGCGTCGTAGAGAGAATTCATCGCAAGGGTCTACTGTTGCCCTCAAAGACTGATCATCGCAATAGAAGAAAAGGAAAGGAGGCGGAAGGAAAAGGAAGAAAGATAAGAGAAAATGGAGCGGGCGAAACTCATCACCGCAGAAGGTGATAAAAGAAGAAAATTGCATGATGAGGAAGTTTGCCGCAATAATGAGATCTCAAGGCTTGAAGAAATAAGGTGGATTGAAGAGAAACAACGCCTTTTGTTGGCCTCTGAGCAGTTTATGGAGGAGTTTGAAAGAGAAGAAAGAGAAGAAGAAGAGGAAGAGAAAAAGAAGAAAGAAGAAGAGAAAAAAAGATTGGAAGAAGAGAATGAGAAGAAGCGCGAAGCTTACTTACAGAAGAAGAAGGGCAAGGAACTTGCTGAGCATGAGAAGAAGGAACAACGCAAGGAACAGGAAAGAAAACAAAGGCAACAATCCTGCCTTGCATTGGCCAAAGGAAAGGGCAAAGCGGTCGCAGAAAGTAGCAAGCCCGCGTTGGCAAAGGCACGTCCATCCAAAAAGAAATAAAATGACGACTTGTTAATGGAGATGGGTTTTTACCCTACGCCAATGCCACTACCTGACCTCATCACGAGCGTGATCGTGCAGCATGGCTGGGACACATTTTGTCAGTGCCCAGCCATTGTTGTTCCCAAGGTAGTGCGCGACTTTTACCATGGGCGGTTACATGGCACCAGGGATGTGGTGACCATAAAAGGGCAAGTGGTGCCTTTCAGCGCAAAGGACATCAATGAGCTATACCAAATGAAGGATAACCCAGATGCACCGAGTAAAAAAATCATTGATGATCCCACAGAACAACAGTTGGAAGATGCGCTACGAGTATTAACGCAACTGGGCACGAAGTGGTTGGTTTCTTTAAAAGGAATCAAGACCCTGGCGTCCAAGACTCTGCTTCAAGAGGCAAGGCTTTGGGTTTATTGATGTGGGTTGGTTGATCGCAAGTCAAATTCGAGGCTTTGTGGGGCACATTAGAGGACAATATTTATTTCCACGGACTATCTCAAGTCTATGCTTGTCATGGGGGTAGGCATTGAGGAAGAACCCATGCAAGAAGTCCATGGCCTCATCAATATCAAAATCCTGAGGCTGCTCCTTAAAGACTCCCCGCATTGCCCAGAGTTATCTTTAAAGAGGCCCGTAATCGATCTCAATGCACCGCAAGAACCCAGGCCAAAGAGATAGCGTAGAGATGATAAGGGAAAAGGGAAAGTCCAAGAAGAAACAACGCAAGATCCGGAACCTTTAGTCCCCTTACCCTTAGTTATCCGCCCTCCAAGCCCTTCAAGCTCACCCGCACAACCTTCTTCTCCACTCCATGAACATTTCACCAACCTTTTCCTCACTTCAAATTCTCCAACCGCATACCCACTAATTTACTCACCTATAGCTTCATCACTGCAACCTTCCATTCCACCGCCGCATATTGATGACCCACACGATTTGGGTGAAGGCACCTCTGCCTAACCTCAACACGATGCTGGCGAGACATCGCATGCGCAACCTTCCATCCCTTCCTTGGCTGCAGAGTTAGCTGAAATGCGATCCCTCTTTTCCCAACAGCAGCAACTCTTTGCTCAACAATAAGGCTTCTTCAACCAAATATTTGAGGTGGTAATGGAGCAAATTAATGATATTCAGCGCAGTGATGCCACATCAAGGGAGGCGTTGATCAATATTCAGTGCAATATTTTTAAAGTCCATCGGCATCAAAGAAAGATTATGGAGCAAAACCATGAGTATTTTAACTTTCTCACAGCTTATCTTCATGGTCCCATGATGCCTCTACATCTCAGGCAGCAACTGAATTTTGAAGAAGCTCCTGCAGCACCACCTCAGAACCTTCCTCTAGATCCTCCGACTCCTCAACAATAAGTTTTACATTTTTGCGGCCATTCTATATTTTTATTCAATTCATTATTTTTCTAAGTTAACGAAATTCTTTGATTCTTTGTATAGGCAAAATTTTTTGTATTGCGTTGATTTTTAATTCTTTGTATACTTTGTTAATATTCAATACAATTGAGTACATATTCACTTCTTTCTGCCTGTGCCTTTTTCTTTATCGTTCTTTGTCAATATTTGCAATGTTCTGATCTTTTATTGTTGCATTATTCATTGTGTTGTCATGATGTAATATATGTTTATACTTAGAAACATTTTCCATACTTTGTAAATTCTGACCAACACTTAGTTAATTATTAGTTTAGCAGTACTTTACCTTTGATCTTTCAAAGTTCTGCTCAAACCTTCTTTTTGAAATTTTTATTCTAAGTGTTTGTCTAGTTTATCCAAACAACGCAATGAGGACCTTGCTTATCTTTAAATTTGGGGGTGGGGAAGGTCTAAGCAGATAAGATCAAGAATATGCGATGATTAAGAAAATGCATTCATTTTCCATTTCAAATAAATAAAAAAAAATTATGCCAAACTCCAATGTTAGTGCAAGAGAAAACCTCAAAAATGTTCCCAGACTGATAAGAGTTTAGTTGTGAAAGGAGCCTGCTCGTAGTTGGATGTTCGTATGACACCCGTAGGAGCAAGCCAAAATGAAGATGGGTTTCCAAGAACAATGCAATAAAAGAGAAAATAAAAGAGTGTAAGAGACAACTCCTCTGAATATCATGAGTTAAAGTTGAAATTGGCACACAACCATAGTTGGATGTTCGCATGAAACCCGTGGAAACAAACCAAAACGAAGAGTGTAACCATGACCAACAGTCTCTATTAAATAACGTAAAGTTTGACCACTACATCATATCAAGTTGTTTTGACAAAGAAGAGATAAGAATTCTGTTTTCCAAACTAGAAAAGCATCTTTGAGCAGAATTTTGTTATATAGAAGAATAAAGTAGGGCTTTGTTTAGAATTAGCAAGGATAGAAGGAAATTGCGTTGTTAAGAAATGTGCCTGAGTGTAACATTCGAAGCAGCCAATCGACGCAAAAATATAGGAGAGGAATTTAGCATTATTGTCTTAGTAGAAGATGCTAGGAAGTCTACATCTGGATCAGTGTTCACTTTTAACGGAGGAGCAATAGTGTGGAGAAGTGTAAAATAGACCTATATAGTTGACTCCACAATGGAAGCTGAATACGTAGCTCCTTGCGAAGTAGCAAAATAAGTAGTATGGCTGAGGAAATTCTTGACAGATTTGGAAGTTATTCCAAATATGCATCTACCCATCACCTTGTATTGTGATAACAACGGTGAAGTTACAAATTCAAAAGAACCTCGAAGCCATAAACGGGGAAAGCACATCGAATGCAAGTACCACCTTATCTGGGAAATCGTACATCGTGATGACGTTGTAGTGACCAAGATACCTTCTGAGCAAAACATTGCTGATCCTTTTACAAAAACCCTCAAGGCTAAAGTTTTTTTAGGGTCACCTACAGAGTTTAGGTTTACGGTGTTTCTAAACTAGGAAAAGTGGGAGATTATGTTTGGCGTGAATGCTCTAGTTTATTGTATTCATATCTTTATTCTACTCATATGTAATATTAATTTCTCACAGTTAAATTCAGCATCGTTTGATCCTACTAGGAGTTTTAGTCCAAGTGGAAGTTTGTTGGATTTTACGTCCTAAAACTCGTAGTTTGTAATATCATATTCTTGTTCAATAAAGTTGATATTGAAAATTTTTGGTAAATTTGAATTCTATATTCATGAATCCAATAAACTAAGGATCCAAGGCTATTAAGTTTAAGTTTGAACTTTATGTAGTGACAAGAATGTGGATCAAGTTCAAATATATAGCCAAAATGGTCTATAGTATATGAATGAGGTTGGGCGCCTTATTCTGGGGACATTATAGATGCGGCCCATTTTGTAGTTAGTACAAACAATGTGATCCTAAATCGTTCATGTGGAGACATGAAAATGGATTCATCCTATGTAAAGAGTTTACATAAGACTGAACCATGAAATAGTCACTTTTTACGTTCTAAATGTCGTTTAATGTATAAAACTGACTATTTCGTTAATTGATGACCTAGGTAACTTAATATTAATCCTAAGCTAACTATGAACTCCTGTTCACTTGTAATTATCCTTAGATTTGCATAAGTGAGGGAAACTCATAATCGCTGGCCCAATAAACCTCCCATTTCAGGGGTAAGATCAAGTGGATAGCTGGGAACATAGGGTGCAAGATGGAATTCACTCCTACCCGTTATAGGTATAGTAGATAGGTTGTTCCCTTTAGTACTGAATCCAAGTCTTGAACAAGGGGCCCCACCCTATCCTTGGCCCGAGAGGGGTTTGGTTTATAGGTGACCTTAAACCAATTGTTCATTAGAGGATCAGTGGAACTTAAGGAATAAGATGTAGTCTCGCGGGTAAAACGATTTTTATGACCCAGCCGAGATTACGAACAACCTATGAAGAATTAGCTTACTAATCATGGTTATATCATATGGACACAAATATATCTATAGTGAGGGGAGTACAACTACAGGACTATAGTGGAATGACCCATGAGTTAACGAATGTTGATTAGCTCCATCTAAAGAGTTTAGCCAGCTAATCTCAGATCGTTGGAGCTCATGATCTATAAGTCCATTAGGTTCCCCTACTAGCTCATATGAAAGAAACTTAGAACAGTATGATAGAATAATTCGAATTGTTCGAATTAGGTTAAGAGAGAGAAACCGACAATTATATGTAATATAGTGGTCGGTTTTTCAGTTTAGAGATACAGCTCTAATATTTAAATGTGATTTAAATATCAAGAATATGAATACGTTCATATTCAGAAGCTCGAAAATAATGGAAATGGTCAAAGATGTAAAAAGTCAAAGAGTTGACTTTTGACTTTGAAAAGTCAAACTTTGACCGACCTTATATTCAAATGTAATTTGAATTTCAAGAAAATGAATGATGAATGCGGATTCATGCTTGGAGGTCAAAATTAGTCAACACGGAAAAAATCAATAAAAAGTCAAAATGTTGACTTTTGTTCAAAGTTTGACTTTTACAAAATGACTATTTGCCCTTTGAGTTAGTGGGAAAAATCCAACTTTTTGTTGGATAATTCCACTAACAAGATAGTGGGCTAGGTGTTGGCTTATAGTGGAGACATCAAGCCCACTTAGATAGTGGATTTTGAGGTGTTGGGTTTTTTATGAATTTGTTTCATGCAAT
>NC_052359.1:78385238-78390845 GCF_009727055.1 Benincasa hispida
AGACGGTTTTGCGAACGGAACTCATTTGGTGTCCCAAATGGATGTCAGGCCCGGCGGGGCTGCCCCGGGGCCCAATTTTTGTGTGCAAACATTTTGGCAGGCGAAAAATTTTTTCCACTAAAATTACCTTGAGAATACCTCCCTGAGAATTCCTCCATATCAAAGGGAAATTCCTCAATTAATACTTTTTATATCAATAAATAATGTCAAACTAGCCAAAATACCATTATAGAATGAAAATACTAGCTTACCCTACTCAATTTTAGCCAAAATCCCAAAATTAGCCTCTTTCGAGGTTATTTGGACCGTGGTAGTCGGCTGGGCATTAGGCAAGAGGCAGGGTGGGCGTGTTGTGCCGTACAGGGGACTAGCGCGTTTGGACGTGTGTTGCATTGGGCGTGCACTGGGCGTGATGCATCGTACGGGGGAAGGCAGCTGCGCTGGGCTAGGCGTGGGATGCGTCGAGTGAGACGCGCGCGGACAGACGAACGGACAAACGCAGTGCTGCGTGCGTGCAGAGTGTGGGCTGGCTGTGCGTCCGGCTGACTTAATGCCTCACCAACGCAACCTTGTTTCTTTTGATCTTCAATCAACTTGGTAGCCTAATAACTCAAACGTCACTCTCTATATATGCTCTCAACACACAATTTAAGTGATGGTATGAATAAATTCCTCCTGCCCAACCCCTCTATTTATAGTCATTTCAAACTCACCCCATGGTGACAACTCAACTCCCATTTGTCTCACTTTGGAGCTGCCAACACTCAGCCTACCCAGCCTAGCCTTGAGTTGTTCTCATTTCAGCTTGCCAGCCAAAATCTCCTTTTTTTGCATGAAATCTCCTTCACCCACCTCCTGCTTGAGGTGATAAGACTTCAATTGCATGACATCTCCTTTGTCCACCTCCTAATAGAATTTTTTGTGATCCTTCTTTTGCCACCTAGATCACTTAAATACTTCACATATTTCTCTACCTAAATTGTTTAAGACTTATGCTCGTATACCATTGGCATCCTCCCTTGAAGTTTTCCATCAATTAGCCTTACCCTTTATCCTTAACGCATATCAACTCACCTTTTCTTCATCAAAGTCTCACTTAGCCAACGCATAGGGTGGCCGCTCACCCTCGACGCATGGCTTGCTAGGTGTGCTTGCGCGGCCTACTAAGCATGGATGTATGGTGCTGACCATCGACGCATGGTGTCCTGCCTAGGCGCTTGCACGCTTGGCCGCTTAGGCACTCTCAGCCGCGTGGGCGTGTCTCGCCGCATGGGCGTGCCTCGCCGCATCGGCGTACGCTTGGCATAGCGCATCGATGCATAGCTGCTCGGCAGACTTGGTAGCGCTTCGATGCATAGGATGGCTGCGCGCTTGGCATACACCATCGATGCATGGGCTGTGCGCTCGGTATACACCATCGACGCATGGGCTGCACACTTTAACGCATGGCCTGTGCGCTTGTCCTTGTCGCATGGCTGCATGCTTGGCGCATGGCCTGTGCACTTGTCTTCAACGCATGGCCTGTGCGCCTAGCATGCTCACTCGACACATGCTTCCTACCCGTGTCCGTATGGCTCATGTATGCCTTTGCGTTGGTTGTATGCAACCCTTAGCCTTTTTTCTTGCTTCCATCCTCCATGCCTTCTTGTGTCCAACATGTTTTAAGCCCTTCATAGGCGTTTAGATTTTTAGTCACCCTTTTCGGATAATTTTTTATGTTTTTCTCCCTTTGCCCCACTATCTATTTAACCTCCCACTTTAGATTTAGTGTTAGGGTCTTACACTCTCTCTATTCTCAACGCTTCCTGGCACTCTTCCGAGTTAACCAGGACGATCTCTTGGCGTATTCTCCCTTTACTTGCCTCTACCTTCTAGGTATATAAAATTACATACTACGACTATCTATGGTGAAAAATAAATCTAAAGCTATTCATTTCCGAGCTATTAGGGGGATCTCATGGACCTATAGATCATGGGCTCCAACGATCCATGATTAATCGGTTAAACTCATTAAACCGATCTAACCCCTATTCGTTAACTAATAGGTCATTCTACTAATGCCCATAGTTGAACTCCCCCTCACTGTAGATATATTATGTCCACTCGATATAGCCATGATTAGTAAGTTAACCCTTCACAGGTTGTTCGTAATAACGGTTGGTTCAAATCTCTGTTTTACCCCCAAAATTACCTCTTGTTCCTTAAGTCCCCACTGATCCCCTAATGAACAATTGTTTTGTGATCCTATCAAAAAACCGAGTCCTTTTCATGCCAAATGAGAGGACGGGATCCCTTGTTCAAGCCCCAAAATCATCACTTAAGGGAATAACCTCTCTACTATCTCTAAAGCGGGTAGGAGTGAATTCCCTCTTGCATCCTATGTCCCCAGCTATCTATTTAGTCTTACCCCTGAAATGGTAGTCATATTAGGCCGGCATTGTTGAGCCAACAGTCACCTATGCAAATCTAAGGGTAATCCCGAATAAATAGGAGTTCATAGTTAGCTCATGATTAAGGTCAAGTTATCAAGGTCATCGCTTTGAAATAATTAGTCTTAAACAGTAAACAACATTATAAAGTAAGAGTGACTCATTCTGTGGTCTGATCTTGTACAAACTCTTTTGCACAAGGACACCCTCACTCCTCATGTCCAACATGAACAAATTAGGATCACTTCGTTTGTAGCACTTTACAACTCCTTGTAACAACTACAGAGCAAGCCGTATCCAATAGTGTTACCAGAATAAGGTACCCAACCTTATCCATGTACTACAGATCATTTTGACTATTTACTCGAACATGATCAACCTTTATGTCTCCACATAAAGTTTAAGTACTCATCCAATAGTCAAGGGACTTTTAGGTTTATTGGATTTTTATTCAAGCAATAGATTTATTCAATAACACCTTTATTGAATTTTTAGAATAAGTTCCATTGTTTACATACCACGAGTTTTAGGACATAAAACCCAACACTGTCCAGCAGGGAAATCAAGCTGATATTAGAGAAGTTGGTAAAACCTTCACGAAAATATTGGGCAATGAAGCTAGACGATGCCTTGTGGGCATACAGAACCACCTATAAGACACCTATAGGCATGTCCCCGTATGCGCTGGTGTTCGAAAAGGCATGTCATTTACCACTTGAGCTAGAGCATAAAGTAATGTGGGTGGTGAAAAAGCTTAATTTCGACTTAAAGGCTGTAGGGGAAGTGATAACGGGCAGAAATGCACGTTATCATAGTGCTAAGTTACTAAACAATGTTAGATTGCGTTGATAAAATATGATTAATTGCGTCCATTAAGCATAAATTCTATAATATTGTGGTCGCATGCGTCCAACACATTAGAACTATTGATTTTTGTATTTTTGTGCAGAATATGCGTTAACACAATGCAAGATTACGATCATAGGAAATATCGGTCAAGCAAAACTTCACCGCAACACTTTGCGTTGATCGTGTTCGCAAACATTCGCCCAAGAAGGATCTCCGCAACTTGGTCAGTGCAACATAGTAAGCGCATCTAGGTGAAAGGCCAATTAAGAGCGATGGGACAAAAAGCTGATGATAGTCGAATCCAAATTAAGTTGACAGCCAATGACGGTCACAAAGTACATTCAGCTTTATCGATAACAATCATTCGGCACGTCAATTAGGAATTAATGTTGTCCCATCTGCACAACTGGGAGAGAGAAGCCGCCTTTCACCATTGATGCCCTATAAATACCAAGTGCATTCTTCAAAAAAGGGGTTGATCGGTTGACGAGTTAACCAGTTGCTTATGTTCATAGTTTTCTTTTCCATTTTACGGCAAAGCAAAAGAAGAGTGGTGGCGCTGGAGATTGCCCAGGGCAACTCAAGAGAGAACCTTGGGGCATAAGAGCAGAGAGCAGGCTAACTCTTGCGAGAGTGAGAATATCATTAGAGCACAAGTAGAAATAGTGTAAACGCCTGGTAGCATGAAATTGCTACCAAGCTCTTTATTATACTTGCATTGTTATTTTGTACTAATCTTCATATCTATTCAATGGAAGTTCTATTTCTACATCTTCTCACTCTCTTCATACACATGAGTAGCTAAACTAGTTGAATGGGTTGAGAAGAACTAAGCTAACATGACCTAGGAAGTTCATTGCTTGCGATTGTCTTGTTTTATGCTATGCAAAATACCCTTTAGAGTTACTCGAGAGAGAGTCTAAAGAAAGAACCTAATGTCTCGAGAGAGCTAGGTTAGAATCTGGACGCAAAGGGTTATTCAATAAAAAATCTATCAAACGCAATCTATTTCACAAGTCCTGTGTTCGAGCCCTGTTCTACACAAGAAACTCAGAGGAATTTACACTTGGAATTCAGTTGGGGAAACTTGAGTGCACAAGCAATTCCATTAATGCATATCATCCATATTTCCATTCAATAAATATAACCGCATGCAAGTATTTTGGTCACTATTTTCGGGGACTTTTGGCAAAATAGTTTTTGTTAACGGTAATTTTTTATTTCTTTGGCAGGACTCTCAATCTCTGGCGAATATCGACTCGGATTGAGAGGATTTTAGACGAATATTGAGAGACCACCACAGCAACAACAATCCGATAAAAAAGAGATGGCAGAGCACCTGGAGGTGGAGCACCAAATGATAACAATTCATGACGAATTCGATTCTGTTGGCAAAGCGATCGCATACAGGCATGAAGGGACGATGCAATCGCCAAACTAATGATTTCTCTCTAGGAATAATGAGCTGCCCTCGAGGGGAAGCAGATTCCGAAATGAAACCGGTGTATTGCTGGGCAGATGATGGAGATGCAGATTTCGGAGAAAGGGCATGTGAGGATCCGCACGGCCCTCGTCTCTCAAGACTCCAAGAAGCGGGCGCTCCCCTCCCCCCACTCCGAAGTTTTACAATTTGAAATCTGGGCAATACTTTTGTGTTGCCGAACATCTCTACTGAGGAAGTTCGACTAATTGTTGTTACCATTTACTCTCTATGATCAGCTAGGAAAATGGGCTTATTTCGCTTGAACTATGAAGAGATTTACTTCTTGGAGAAGGTAGTGGAATAAATTTCAGAAAAAAGTATTTTACAACCTATCGAGAACGCAAAACGAATGAGGCCTTATTACTAATTTTGACAAGATATTGGACGAATCGCTCCACGATGCTTGGCGCTGGTTTAAAGGTTGGTCCGAGATTGTCCGCAGGGCTATACAGATCTCGCTTTCATAATGGTAATTTTCTATTCACGGTTTGAAATCGCCGCTTTCGCAGACTGTGCTGCCAATGCGGGCAACCACTGGTGGTCTACTTGAACAAATACAGTACGATGAGGCGATGAATATCCTCAGATCGCATCTCAAAAAAACCAATGAAGACTAGAGAGAGAGTGACCAATGAGATTGAGACAGTAAAAGACTCTGACCGCAAACAATGGTGCTATTCACTTAATTACAAAACCAAAATGACCGGAATGATGAATTTGATCCAAAGGAATGGCGATGCCAAAAGCAGCCCTAACACTGGCAACGGTGGGCAAGTCAACCTGCAATCAGTCAAAACACCGACAAGGTGTGTGATCTCGTGTGATGGGCATGCGATGGACAGATTG
>NC_052359.1:78391343-78409436 GCF_009727055.1 Benincasa hispida
CCTGCAAAATCCACAATCTATCTACTTTGTAAAAAATAATCTCTTTTCAAACACTTACATCCCCGGGTGGAAAAACCACCCTAATTTTGCCTAGAAGAATCAACAACAAAATTTTCAACCTGTGGCACAAAAAGAAGGGCCACCAGGATTCTTCCAATGCAACAACGGTCAACAGAGCAATCAACCAAGTAGCTCACAACAACCAGAGCCTATTGAAGCAATATATAGAGAAAAACGAAATAGTGCTTCAAAGTCAGGCTACGTCCAGTCGCAACCTAGAATTGCAAATTGGCCAGATTGCGAGTGAGTTGAAAAGTAGACCGCAAGGGGCGTTGCCAAGTTCTACCAAAATTCCACACAACCCAGGGGGATCAGGTAAGGAGCAATGTCAGGTTGTGACATTGCGCAGTGGAAAGACTGTGGAGGGGGAAAAGAAGGAGCATAGTAGAATAACTTCCATTGCAACAGAGCCTGAGATTGCGGTAACGTAAGAAAAAGAAAGAGAAAATGAAGCAGTGGAACCTGAGGTTGCGTCGACCTCAAAGTCAAATGAAATGGGAACCGTGAAAGTTCAGTTACCATCTTTCCCTCAGAGGCTAAGGAAGAAGAAAAATGAAGAGGTACAGTACCAACGCTTCTTATCTATGTTAAAACAATTACATGTTAACATTCCTTTCAGTGAAGCGATTGAGGAAATACCTGCCTATGCCAAGTTTCTGAAGAACATGGTAACTAAGAAAAGAGGCACTGGAAAATTTTCCACGGTGGCATTAAGACAAATTTCCAAATCCATTATCCCACCGAAGATGAGCGATCCTGGGCGCTTCACTATTCCTTGCTCTATAGGAGGACTCTATATTGGGCAAGCTTTATGTGACTTGGGGGCCAGCATAAATTTGATACCACTGTCAATTTTTAGACAATTAAATGTGGGGCAACTTGTGCCCACATCAGTGACTCACCAATTGGCTGACAGATCCCTGGTTCATCCAGAAGGTAAGGTGAAGGATGTGCTGATCAAGATTGAATAATTTATTTTGTCAGCTGACTTCATCATTCTAGACTATGAGGCCGACAAAGATATGCCCATCATTTTGGGGCGACCTTTCCTATCAACAGGTCGTGCTCAAATTGATGTGCACAAGGGAGAAATCACCTTGAATATAAACAGACAGAAGCTAAAATTTAATATAATTCGTGCCATGAAATTTTCGGATGAAGAAGACCTGCAAGATTCTGATGATGACTTGAATTTGATTGAAGAAGAAAAGTCTGATGAAGAGTGTGAAGAAGAGGATGCCAATGCATCCGTAGCTTTCTGTAATGCAATCGTAGCAAAAATTTCATGAACTAAAGACCCTACCAGAAGAAGATCCAAAAGAAGAAATAAAAACAATCGTAGCAAAAACAAACAAAGAAGAAGAAATGATCGCAACATAAGAAGAAGATCCAAAAGAAGAAATAAAAATAACGCAACCTTCCCTCATGGAACCACTAACACTTGAACTAAAGACCCTACCAAACCATTTGAAGTACGCATTTCTAGGGCAGAATGAGAAGCTGCCAGCGATAATTTCCTCTGAGCTCAACGAAGAGCAAGAGAATGCATTGATGAGCATTCTCAAGAAACATGTGCGAGCAATTGGCTGGACGCTCACTAACATCAGAGGAATTAGCCCTGTATACTGTATGCACCACATTCGTCTGAAAAACGACCACAAAGAAACAATTGAACATCAACGCAGACTCAACCCTGCGATGAAAGAGGTTGTCAAAAAGAAGATCATCAAGTGGCTAGTGATAACGGGCAGAAATGCACGTTATCATAATGCTAAGTTCTTGAACAATATTGGATTGCGTTGATGAAATATGTTAAATTTCGTCCATTAAGCATAAAATCTATAATATTGCAGTCACATGCATCCAACGCATTAGAACAGTTGATCTTTATATTTTCGTGCAGAATATGCGTTAACGCAATGCAAAGATGGCGATCATAGGAATTCACTGATAGAACGCAACTTCACCGCAAGACTTTGCATCGATCGTGCTCACAAACATTCGCCCAAGAAGAATCACCGCAACTTAATCAGCACAACATGGTGGGCGCATCCGGGTGAAACGATAATTAAGAGCGATGGGACAGAAAGCTGATGACAGTCGGATCCAAATTAAGTTGACAGCCAATAACGGTCACGAAGTACATTCAGCTTTATCAGTGATAATTATTTGGCGTGTCAATCAGGAATTAAAGTTGTCCCATCTGTACAACCGGGAGAGAGAAGCCACCTTTCACCGTGGAAGCTCTATAAATACCAAGTGTGTTCTTCAAAGAAGGGGTTAAGCAATCGATTACTTCATTACTTTACAAGTTCATGCCTCTGTCCATAGTTTTCTTTCATTTTAAGTCTGACGTGAGGAAGAAGGTGTGTCGGTAGATCATTCCGGTAAGCTTGGGAAAGCACCGGAAGCTCCAAGACAGAGAGAGAGCCGTAGCCTGCGGAAGCGGGAACATTTGTAGATCAGAATAGAGATTCAGTGTAAAAAGCCTCGGTCAGCAAGGAATTGCTACCAGGCTCTCTACCTTTACTTTCCATCTTCATTTTGTACTCAACTCAGTTATAAGAATGGAATTTCTTATTCTATATCTGTTCACTCTCTATTATTCATGCATGAGTAGCTAAATTAGTTGAATGGGTTGAGAAGCAGTTAGCTAGCATAATGAGGGAATCTTCATTCTTTGCGATTATCTTGCTTATGTATGCTGCATTCGTCTATTAGAGATACTCGGGAGGGTAGTCTATGGACAGGATCTAGACTTGGGAAGGTCAGATCAGAATCTAGGTTTAGAAGAACCATATTAGAACGCATAAACGAGAGATAAGCACTTAGGAATGAGCACTATTTGTTATTAACGCATCGCATGCATCTTAGCAATAAGATATGATTGTATGCAGTCACCTTGCTTTCATGCATTTTGCATCAACGCATAGGACAAGAATAGAGACTTAGGGATAAGCTCTATGGACATTTTGCATTCAACACATGCGTCCTAGACTTAGGAGAATCGCATTTACATTGGGAAATGACTTGCTGTGCATGGTTGTAGCATGATCACAAGGTTTGACACATTCCCAAGTAACGCTAGCTAAAGATCTTCTCAACCCATTCATCACATACTCATTGCATCTATCAACGCAACTATCTTTCTCAAATTCGCCGCCTTTATTTATTTCTTTTTCATCAACGCAACACACCCAACACTTTATTATTTACTTGGTTACCACAAAGTTTTCATAAACATTACCAACGAAACTATTTTCACAAATCCTTGTGTTCGATCCTGGACTTACCAGGAAACTCAGAGGAATTTACACTTAAATTCCGCTAGGGAAACTTGAGTGCACAACGCAATCCATCAATGCATATATATCATCCATATTTCCATTCAATAAAATAACGCATCAGCTGGATGCGGGCATTATCTGTCCCATTGCAGATAGCACGTGGGTCAGCCCTGTGCAATGTGTGTCGAAGAAGGGCGGAATGACGGTAGTCCCAAATGAGAACAATGAATTAATACCGCAAAGAACCATCACTGGATGGCGCATATGTATGAACTACCGCAAGTTGAATGCGGCCACAAAGAAAGATCACTTCCCTCTACCATTCATTGATCAAATGCTAGACAGACTAACAGGGAATGACTTTTACTTCTTTTTGGATGGGTATGTCGGATATAATTAAATCATGATAGCCCCTGAAGATCAAGACAAGACCACATTCACTTGCCCATATGGGACATTCGCTTTTTGTCCCATGCCGTTTGGCCTCTGCAATGCGCCAAGCACCTTCCAAAGGTGCAGGATGGAGATCTTTTTAGATTATCTTGAGGACTCAGTGGAAATATTTATGGATGACTTTTCTGCTTATGGGAACACTTATGAAGTCTGCCTGGCCAATTTGGAGAAAATTCTGAAGAGATGTGAAGAGACGAACTTGGTGCTCAACTGGGAAAAATGTCACTTCATGGTGAAAGAGGTATAGTGTTGGGACAAAAGGTCTCCCAGGAAGGGTTGGAGGTGGACAAAGCAAAGATTGAAGAAATTGAAAAACTCCCACCTCCAACCAGTGTGAAGGTTGTGCAAGCTTCTTGGGGCATGCTAGATTCTATAGACGATTTGTCAAGGAATTTTCTAAAATTGCATGACCATTGAGTGTGTTGTTAGAGGCAGATAGGAAATTTGAGTTTGACAACAATTGCCTCAACGCATTTAGAGTATTAAAAGATGCGTTGAATACCGCGCCCGTACTAATTGCGCCAGATTGGACAATGCCATTTGAAATCATGTGCGACACAAGCGGGTATGCGATGAGGGCTGCATTAGCGCAAAAGAAGAAAACTATTTTGCACCCCATCGCATATGCGAGTAAAACTCTAAACCTTGCTCAAATAAATTATACCACCACTGAGAAAGAACTCCGTCTGTGATTTTTGCGTTGGAGAAATTTAGGGCATATCTGTTGGGAACCAAGGTATTCATTCACACTTATCACTCGGCAATCAAACATTTAATGACAAAAAAAGGACACAAAGTCGAGGTTGATCAGATGGGTTCTCCTCCTTCAAGAATTTGATATCGAGATAATTGATCGGAAGGGGACAGAGAATCAATTTGCGGATCACTTGTCTAGATTGGAAAATCCCGAGGTTGACCGCAATGAATCTGAGGTGAGTGTTATGTTCCCGGACGAGCAGCTGTTCCACATAGAAGAATTGCCCTGGTATGCGGACATTGTTAATTATTTGGTTTGTGAACAATTTCCAGAAGATTACACCTATTATCAATAGAAGAAGCTCAAGAATAAATGCAGACACTATTATTGGGATGAGCCGAATCTATATAAAAGAGGTGCAGACCAAATCAATCGATTATGCATACCAGATGCTGCTCAACAACGCATATTGTCACAATGCCATGACTCACCATATGGTGGGCACTTTGGAGGGCAACACACTGTAGCCAAAGTTTGCAAAGTGGATTCTTTTGGCCTTCATTATTCAAGGATGCGGCTGACTACGCAATGAAATGTGATCGGTGTCAATGCACAGGAAACATGGAAGAATGCAATGCCAATGAACACTATCTTGGAGCTGGAATTATTTGACGCATGGGGAATTGATTTCATGGGACCATTCCTTCCCTTCAAATGGTAAACACTATATTTTATTAGTCGTCGATTATGTCTTCAGGTGGGTCGAGGCAATAGCATGCGTCGTAAGTGATGCGGCGATAGTCTCCTAGTTCCTGAAGAAAAATATTTTCACTCGTTTTGGCACTCCCCGTGCCATCATAAGTGATGAAGGATCACACTTTGTCAATCACAATATCAAGGAGCTACTGCGTAAGTACAATATCCTCCACAAAGTGGCCATCGCATACCATCCGCAAACGAATGGTTAAGCTGAAGTGTCCAATCGAGAAATTAAATTTATACTTGAGAAGGTAGTAAAGCCTTCACGGAAAGACTGGGCAACAAAGCTTGACGATGCGTTGTGGGCATAACAGACCGCATTTAAAACACCCATAGGTATGTCCCCCTATGCGCTGGTATTTGGTAAGGCGTGTCACTTGCCTTTGGAGCTGGAACATAAGGCACTATGGGCATAAAGAAGCTGAATTTTGATTTGAATAAGGCAGAGGAAGCGCAAAAAATGCAACTGGTCGAGCTAGACGAATGGAGGAACAATGCATATGAAAATGCGAAGATTTATAAAGAGTGCACCAAGTGCTGGCATGATCAACGCATATGCGGTAAGAACCTCCAAGTCGGGAAAAAGTCTTGCACTTCAATTCACGTCTACGACTCTTCCCGGGAAAGCTAAAGTCACGTTGGTCCGGACCGTTCATAATTCGACAAGTACTTCTACATGGTGCGATGAAATTATCAAATGACGACGGAACCAACATATTCAAAGTCAATGGGCAACGAGTAAAGGCATACCATGGAGAAGAATGGCATCGCCAAGTCGACTCGGTGGAACTAAGCGACTTTGAATTAAGAAGGAAGTAGGTGGTCCCTGTGTTATCAAATGATCACAACTTATCAGGGACGCAAGTTTTGGGAAACCTCAAGTCTTCAACTCTTTTCTCCACTACTCGGAATTTTCACTATCTTTTCAATTCTGATTTATCCTTATTTTACTATCACTATCGTTATTATATATATAAAAAAAAATTGCGATAACAATTTTTATTTTGTTTAAAATAATTTGACCCTCTCTTTGTTTTTTTTACAACGATCGAGGCGCTGGGTTGCAAAGATGTTACGCAAAGAAGCACCTATCTTATTCCATCACCGCAACCCAAAGAAGAGAGATCGCCGCAAAGATGAATGCATCAATACAATGCGGGTGATAGAGTAAAATTTGGGGGTGTACTCTTCCTTATCTTTCTTTCCAATTTTGCGCTATCACATTGCATTTCACTTTTCAAAGTTTTATCACCGCATCCTCTTTAATCACCGCAATCATTTGACATAGATAAATTTTGTGAGTCACTGCATTCTGTTTCTTATCCAAGTATGATTTCAATGACGAAAAATATGCTTCTATTTCTTTCGTATACACTAGAGTCAACTTAGTCTTAAAATAGTCACCTCATGAAATATTTCTCGAAGTTAGGGGTTTGCTAGCTTTCTTTCAAAATTTCTTTTACCAATGTATTCTTATGACCATTGCATGACTTATTTTAATCTTTTGGAAATGAGGACATTGCCGCATTTTAAATTTGGGGATGAGGTATTTATTTTCGACCTTGCTATTTAAAAAAAAAAACAAATTTTGAGAATAAACAACTCCACTATCAACGCAATGGGAAACCCATGCTGATAAGAGTTAAGTTGTGAAAGGCACTTACCCGTTAGTTGGATGTCCGCATGACACACGTGGGTAAGCCAAAACGAAAGTAAGTCATCAAGATCAACGCATAAGTAAATGACCGCAACTCACTGCCAAATTGGTATGAGTTTAGTCTGAGAAAGAGTACATTGCTCATAGTTGGATGTCCGCATGACACACGTGGGGGCAAGCCAAAACGAGGGTAAGGCACTCGGATCAACGCAAGGTCAGAAAAAAGAAAAGACAAATATATATATATATATATATATATATATATAAAAAATTTTTGTGCAAGGATAAAATCATTTCACACCCGATAAGCAAAAAAAAATCTTTTTTTGAAATAAATCATGCGATGCTCCAGAATTTAGTAAAGTCCATTTGAAAGTTAAACTTGAAGTCCCTAGGTCTTAGAAATATTTTAAGAAGAGACTTGAATAAGACTTAAGAAAATTCTGGTATATAGGACTTGAATGAAGATATCCTTGAGAAATCTAGGAAAAGAATTTGCGGTGGACTTGCTAAAGGAATCTTTAGCTTATTGCTTGAGGACAAGCATTGTTTAAATTTGGGGGTGTGATAACAGGCAGAAATGCACGTTATCATAGGGCTAAGTTACTAAACAATGTTGGATTGTATTGATAAAATATGATTAATTGCGTCCATTAAGCATAAATTCTGTAATATTGCGGTCGCATGCATCCAGCGCATTAGAACTATTGATTGTTGTATTTTTGTGCAGAATATGCATTAACACAATGCAAGATTGCAATCATGGAAATTATCGGTCGAGCGCAACTTCACCGCAAGACTTTGCATTGATCGTGCTAAAAAACATTCGCCCGAGAAGGATCGCCACAACTTGGTCAGTGCAACATGGTGGGCGCATCTGGGTGAAAGGCCAATTAAGAGCGATGGGATAGAAAGCTGATGACAGTCAAATCCAAATTAAGTTGACAGTTGATAACGATCACAAAGTACATTCAACTTTATCGGTAACAATCATTTGGCACGTCAATCAGGAATTAAAGATGTCCCATCTGTACAACTGGGAGAGAGAAGCCACCTTTCACCATTGATGCCCTATAAATACCAAGTGCATTCTTCAGAAAAAGGGTTGATCGGTTGACGAGTTATCCAGTTGCTTCTGTTCATAGTTTTCTTTTCTATTTTACAATGGATCAAGAGAAGAGTGATGGTGTCGGAGACTGCCTAGGGCAAGTCGAGAGAGAACCTTGGGCCATAAGAGCAGAGAGTGGGCTGACTCACGCGAGAGTGAGAATATCTTTAGAGCACAAGTAGAAACAGTGTAAATGTCTGGCAGCAAGAAATTGCTACCAGGCTCTTTATTATACTTGCATTGTTATTTTGTACTTCATCTTCATATCTATTCAATGGAAGTTCTATTTCTACATCTGCTCACTCTCTTCATACGCATGAGTAGCTAAACTAGTTAAATGGGTTGAGAATAACTAAGCTAACATGACCTAGGAAGTTCATTACTTGCGATTGTCTTGTTTTATGCTGTGCAAAATACCGTTTAGAGTTACTCGAGAGAGAGTCTAAAGAAAGAACCTAATGTCTCAAGAGAGCTAGGTTAGAATCTGGACTCGAAAGAGCAAGATTAGGCTTGCATAAACAAGAGATAGGGACTTAGAGATAAGCTCTGTTTATCAACTTGCATCGCATGCATCCTAGGAATGGGAATGATATAATGTGGTCGCATATTTATGTGAATGTCATGTTGTTATCGCATAAATAGAGATAGAGGTTTATGTGTAAACCCTGTAGACTTATCTCATATTTATCGCATGCGTTCTAGCCTTAGAAGTCGTGGTATTCGCACTGAGAGGTGGTTTACTATTGTATGCATGTTGCATGATCGCAAAGCATGAATGCATTCTAAGAAGTGTTAGCCAAAATCTTTCTCAACTCGTTCACCGCATATTCATCGCATTTCCCGTTACCAACTCTTTTCAAACTCTGCCACATTAGTTATTTATTTTTAATCAATGCAATCAACACCAAATACTTTATTTATTTTCCCGATTACCACAAAGTTTTCATAAAAAATTATCAACGCAATCTATTTTCACAAGTCCCTGTGTTCAACCTCTGAACTTACGAGGAAACTCAGAGGAATTTACACTTAAATTCCGCTGGGGAAACTTGAGTGCACAACGCAATTCCATCAATGCATATCATCCATATTTCCATTCAATAAAATAATGCATCAGGAAGCAAGGAAACTTCAGTTTGTCAAGCTTGATGAATGGAAAACGCAAGCTTATGACAATGCCAAAATTTACAAAGAGCGCGCAAAACGTTGGAAAGACACACAGCTATGCGAGAAGAATCTCCACGTCGGACAAAAGGTCTTATTATTCAATTCGTGTCTACGACTCTATCCTGGTAAATTAAAGTCACGCTGGTCCGGACCCTTTATAATCAAAGAAGTATTCTCGCATGGTGCGGTTGAATTGACTAATGAGAAAGGGACCCGTACATTCAAGCTTAATGGGGAAAGAGTCAAGATATATCGTGGAGGTGATTTTCATCGGGAAAATACTGCCGTAGACCTGAGAAATCCTGAATAAAGAAAAATCGAGCAGCCCCTGCGTTGTTATGCGACATAAAATCATCAGGGGCGCAAGTCTTTTGGAGTATCCTTTTCCTACCATTGATTAATGAACTCACACTAACCTTCTTTTATATCTGTTACCATTTACTTGTTTTTTTTTCCCTTTGTTCGAACTAATATATATATATATATATATATATATATATATACCAACTCTATCTTTTATTTGACCCTCTCAATGTTTTCTTTGCAACGATCGTGGTGAACGATGTGGAGGAACTACATGAAAGACGCAACTAGTTTATTCCACCATCGCAATCAAAGAAAGCAGTTCACCGCAAAGAAGGATGCGATCACAGATAATGCGGGCGACAGAGCAAATTTGGGGGTTGTATCTTTCCTTGACTTTGTCTATTCCAAATGTTGCACTCTCGCATCGCATTTTAATCTTGATATTTTATCATCGCATCCTCTTTAGTCAGCGCAATCATTACACATTGATTAATTTAGTAAGTCACCGCATTATTTCTCTTTGCCAATTATGATTTCAATGATGAAATGCATGCCTCTATTTTTCATCACGTGTACTAGAGTCAACTTAATTTTAGGACGTCAACTCATGAAATATTTCTAGAAGTTAGTGGTCCACCAACTTTCTTTCAAACTGACTTTTACGAAACTTCCCAAGAGCATCACATGAATTCTTTCAATCTTTCAGCAATGAGAACATTGCTACGTTTAAATTTGGGGGTGCGGTATTCATGTTCAGCCTTGCTATTTTAGGCATTACAAAAAAAAAATCATAACGTTGCGATCGGATCCTACTCATAGTTGGATGTCCGCATGACACCCGTGGGGGCAAGCCAAAACGAAGGTAGGAATCGTAATCAATGGATAAATAAAATGATCACAACTCCGCTGTCAAATGGGCATGAGTTTAGACTGAGAAAGAGCGCCTTGTTCGATTTTATGTCCTAAAACTCGTAGTTTGTAAATTAATAAACATATTTTGTTTTGTTTTTCGATAAAGTTGTTATTGAAATTGTAATCTCAAATCCAATAAACTAAGATCCTAAGGCTATTTAATGTAGTTTGAACTTTATGTAGTGACATAAATGTGGATCAAGTTCAAATATATAGCCAAAATGGTCTATAGTATATGAATAAGGTTGGGTGCCTTATTCTGGGGACACTATGGATGTGGCCCACTTTGTAGTTAGTACAAACGATGTGATCCTGAATCGTTCATATAGAGATATGTAAGTGGAGGCATCCTATGCAATGAGTTTGCATAAGATTGAACCATGAAATAGTCACTTTTTACGTTCTAAATGCCGTTTTATGTATAAAACTGACTATTTCGTTAATTGATGACCTAGGTAACTTAATCTTAATCCTGAACTAACTATGAACTCCTATTCACTCGAAATTATCCTTAGATCTGCATAGGTGAGGGCATCTCATTATCGCTGGCCCAATAAGCCTCCCATTTCAGGGGTAAGATCAGGTGGATAGCTGGGAACATAGGGTGCAAGATGGAATTCACTCCTACCCGTTATAGAGATAGTAGATAGGTTGTTCCCTTTAGTACTAAATACAGGTCTTGAACAAGGGGCCCACCCTCTCCTTGGCCCGAGAGGGGTTCGGTTTATAAGTTGGACCTTAAACCAATTGTTCATTAGAGAATCAGTGGAACTTAAGGAACAAGATGTAGTCTTGGGGGTAAAACGGTTTTTATGACCCAGCCGAGATTACGAATAACCTGTGAAGGATTAGCTTACTAGTCATGGTTATATCAAATGGACACAAATATATCTATAGTGAGGGGAAGGCAACTACGGGACTATAGTGGAATGATCCGTTAGTTAACGAATGTTGATTAGCTCCGTCTAAAGAATTTAGCCAGCTAATCTCAAATCGTTGGAGCCCATGATCTATAGGTTCATTAGGTTCCCCTACTGGCTCAAACTTAGAACAGTATGATAGAATAATTCGAATTGTTCGAATTAGGTGAAGAGAGAGAAACCGACAAGTATATGTAATATAGTGGTCGGGTTTTTTTCAGTTTAGAGATACAACTTTAATATTTAAATATGATTTAAATATGAAGAATATGAATACGTTCATATTCAGAAGCTCGGAAATAATGGAAATGGTCAAAGATGTAAAAAGTCAAAGAGTTGACTTTTGACTTTGAAAAGTCAAACTTTGACCGACCTTATATTCAAATGTGATTTGAATTTCGAGACAATGAATGTGGATTCATGCTCGGGAGGTAAAAATTAGTCAACACGAAAAAAATCATAAAAAGTAAAAAATGTTGACTTTTCGGTCAAAGTTTGACTTTGACCAAATGACTATTTTGCCCTTTGACTAAACTTAGTGAGAAAATCCAAAGTTTTGTTGGATAATTCTACTAACAAAATAGTGGGCTACGTGTTGGCCTATTGTGGAGACATTAAGCCCACTTAGATAGTGGATTCTAGGTGTTGGGTTTTTATGAATTGATTTCATGCAATTTTTGCATGGTCTTTTTCTATAAATATGGGCTTTGAATTTGGATTAAAAACTTTTGCCATTTTTGCAAAAATTAGTTTTCAAAATTGGTCTGAAAAATTAAAAACCCAACCCAAAAAATCTCCATCTTTTTTTCCATCTCTTTCTCTCTCTCGGGTTCTTCATCCATCGGGTCCCACAATCCGGTCTTTAGTCTAGAGGATAGTAGGTCAACTCTAGTGGTGGTCCGGAAGAGTTCGAGTCGAGATTTAGCAAGGAAAAGTGTTTCGGGAGCTTCAAAGGTAATTTTTAATTACTTTTTTTTCCTTTAATTGCATGCTAATTTCCTTTAAATTAAAAGCAATTAAAGTGTAATTAGGTCCTTTTTCCGCTGCGTATGTCTCGTGTTCCATCATGCCTTGCTCATAGTTAGATGTCTGCATGACACCCGTGGGGGCAAGCCAAAATGAAGGCTAGGCATTCGGATCAGCGCAAGGTCATAGAAAAAAATTTATATGTCTAAACTACGCAAGGATAAAAAAAATCTGTTGAAAACACCCCAGTTGAAAAAGTTTTTTTTATGAAATAAATCATGCGATGCCCTGGAAACTAGTAAAGTCCTTTTCAAGGTTAAACTTGCGGTCCCTAAATTTTAGAAATATTTTAAGAAGAGACTCGGATAAGAATTAAGGAGATTTTGGTACATAGGATTTGAATAAGGAAACTTTGAGAAATCTAGGAAAGAAGAAGGCAATCGACTTTCTAGAGAAAATCCTTAGTTTATGCTTAAGGAAAAGCATTGTTTTAAATTTGGGGGGTGTGAAAACGGGCAGAAATGCACGTTATTACAACGCAAGGATATAAAACAATGTAGGATTGCAACGGTAAAAATATATAAAATCGTATCCAAAAGCATTAAGTTTAGAACATTGCGATCACATGCGTCCATCGCATTAAAGTAGCTAACTTATGTATTTTTTGCAGGAAAATGCGTTGGTGCAAGATGGAATTGCGATCCAAAGAATTTAGTGTCCGAGTGCATTAAGAGATTGCAACCACAAGGCTATGCGATCATATGCATTCGCGAAAATCTGCTCAAGAAGGTGGATGCATAGAGCCGATGCATCAAGGTGAAAGCATAATAAATCACGATGGGACAAAAAGCTAATGATAGTCGAATCCGAATTTAGTTGACAAGTCGTTAACGACACACTGTAGCAAGTACACTCAACTTTTCGGTGACAATTATTCGGAGCATCAGACGGAGAATTAATGACATCCCATCAGTGCAATCATTTGAGAGAAAAAGCTCTTCACCCTGAAGCTCTATAAATACCGAAGGCCACCTTCGATAAAGGAGTTTGGTTCTGCTATTCAGACTTTAGATTTATTTTTCACCATAGATAGTCGTAGTATGTAATTTTATATACTTAGAACGTAGAGGCAAGTAAAGGGAGAATACGCCAAGAGATCGTCCTGGTTAACTCGGAAGAGTGCCAGGAAGCGTTGAGAATAGAGAGAGTGTAAGACCCTAACACTAAATCTAAAGTGAGAGGTTAAATAGATAGTGGGGCAAAGGGAGAAAAACATAAAAAATTATCCAAAAAGGGTGACTAAAAATCTAAACGACTATGAAGGGCTTAAAACATGTTGGACACAAGAAGGCATGGACGATGGAAGCAAGAAAAAAGGATAAGGGTTGGTCAAAGCGTGCAGCCCATACATGGTGTATGTCAAGCGCACAGCCCATGCGTCGATGGTGTATGTCGAGCGCCCTGCTTATGTGTCAAACGGGCAAGCAGGCAAGCCATCCTATGCGTCGAAGNGGCAAGCCATCCTATGCGTCGAAGCACTGCCAAGTCTATCGAGCAGCCATGCGTCGATGCGCTATGCCAAGCACACGCCCATGTGGCAAGGCAAGCCCATGCGGCGAGACATGCCCACGCAGCTGAGAGTACCTATGCGGCCAAGCGAGCAAGTGCCTAGGCAGCACACCATGTGTCAATGGTCAGCACCATGCGTCTATGCTTAGTAGGCCGAGCAAGCACACCTAGCAAGCCATGCGTCGAGGGTGAGCGGCCACCCTATGCGTTGGCTAAGTGGGACTTTGATGAAGGAAAGGTGACTTGATATGCGTTAAGGATAAAAGGTAAGGCTAATTGATCGAAAACTTCAAGGGAGGATGCCAATGGTATACGAGCATAAGTCTTAAACAATTTAAGTAGAGAAATATGTGAAGTATTTAAGTGATCTAGGTAAAAAAAGGAGGATCACACAAAATTCTAGTAGGAGGTGGACAAAGGAGATTTCATGCAATTGAAGTCTTATCACCTCAAGCAGGAGGTGGGTGAAGGAGATTTCATGCAAAAAAAGGAGATTTTGGCTGGCAAGCTGAAATGAGAACAACTCAAGGCTAGGTTAGGTAGGCTGAGTGTTGGCAGCTCCGTAGTTAGATAAATGGGATTTGAGTTGTCACCATAGGGTGAGTTTGAAATGACTATAAATAGAGGGGTTGGGTAGGAGGAATTTATTCATACCATCACCTAAATTGTTTGTTGAGAGCATATTTAGAGAGTGACGTTTGAGTTATTAGGCTGCCAAGTTGATTGAAGATCAAAAGAAACAAGGTTGCGTTAGTGAGGCATTAAGTCAGTCGGACGCACAGCCAACCCACACTCTGCGCGCACATAGTGCTGCGTCCATCAACGCATGCCTCGCTCGACACATCCCGCGCGCTAGCCCAGCGCAACTGCCTTCCCCCGTACGACGCATCACGCGCAATGCAACGCACGTCCAAACGCGCCAGTCCCCTGTGTGGCATAACACGCCCACCCTACCTATTGCCCAACGCCCAGCTGCCTACCACGGTCCAAATAACCTCTAAAAAGGCTAATTTTGGGATTTTGACTAAAATTAAGTAGGGTAAGCTGGTATTTTCATTCTATAATGGTATTTTGGCTAGTTTGACATTATTTATTGATATAACAAGTATTAATTGAAGAATTTCCCTTGATATGGAGGAATTCTCAGGGAGGTATTCTCGAGGTGATTTTAGTGGAAAAACTTGCGTACGGTGAGTGTTTACTTAGTTTTATGCATTAATATATGCATAAATGGATATGTAAGTGCCAAATGCATGCTTATGATGATTATGCTGTTGCCATGATATTGTTTGTGAAATTGCTATGGAAACTGAGATTATACCAAAATTACATAAGTTAGCATGCTTAACAAAAGGTGCTTGGTGGGAAAATATAGTCGGCCTCGGTCGGTAGGAAATAATAGTCAGTGACGACCGGTGGGAATTATAGTCAAGTACCTAAGCATGACTAGCAGGAAAAGAATTGTCGATGTGCACATTGGCGGGAAAAGTGGGTTATAGAAACTAACATAAAAAGTTGTTGTGATTGATAATGTGTCCATGATATGAGCATGCCACGTATAGCATGGAACTGGAGAATGATAGTTGAATAAATGTACACATGATCATGCATAAATTATATTGGATTTGTGATTATGTGATTGATTTCCCAAAAATATGTTTTGCAAAGTGATTATTATTCTAAAAGAACCACTCACTGGGCTTAGTAGCTTACACTCTTCAAAATGTTTTCTTATATCCCTCCCCCTAAGTAGTAAAGCGGAGCATTTGGGAAGGAGTCTACTAACCACCAACACACCAGGACTTGGTAAATTCTTAGGGCACGGCTCGGATCATGTAATAAAGAATATAGGAAATTTAACTATGTGTAAGAAAGTTAGATGGAGTGTTGTAAACATGTTAAAGTCCACTGTAGGAAATGAAAAGGGAGAATACGCCGAGAGATCGTCCTGGTTAACTCGGAAGAGTGTTAGGAAGCGTTGAGAATAGAGAGAGTGTAAGACCCTAACACTAAATCTAAAGTGGGAGGTTAAATAGATAATAGGGCAAAGGGAGAAAAACATAAAAAAATTATCCCAAAAGGGTCACTAAAAATCTAAACACCTATGAAGGGCTTAAAACGTGGTGGACGCAAGAAGGCATGGAGAATGGAAGCAAGAAAAAAGGCTAAGGGTTGCATACAACCAACGCAAAGGCATACATGAGCCATGCCGACACGGGCAGGAAGCATGCATCGAGTGAGCATGCTAGGCACGCAGGCCATGCATTGAAGCCAAGCGCACAGGCCATGCGCCAAGCATGCAGTCATGCATCAAGGACAAGCGCACAGGCCTTGCGTCATAAGCGCGCCAAGCCCATGCATCGATGGTGTATGCCAAGTGCCTTGCCAATGCGTCGAACGGGCAAGCGGGCAAGCCATCCTATACGTCGAAGCGCTGCCAAGTCTACCGAGTAGCCATGCATCGATGCACTATGCCAAGCGCACGCCCATGTAGCAAGGCACGTCCATGCGATGAGATACACCCACGTGGCCAAAAGTGCCTATACGGCCGAGTATGCCTATGCGGCCAAGCGTGCAAGCACCTAGGCAGCACACCATGTGTCGATGGTCAACACCATGTGTCCATGCTTAATAGGCCAAGCAAACACACCTAGCAAGCCATGCATCGAGGGTGAGCGGCCACCCTATGTGTTGGTGATGGCCAACTCATGTGTTGGCTAAGTGGGACTTTGATGAAGGAAGGGTGAGTTGCTATGCGTTAAGGACAAAGGGTAAGGCTAATTGATGGAAAACTTCAAGGGAGGATGCCAATGGTATACGAGCATAAGTCTTAAACAATTTAAGTAGAGAAATATGTGAAGTATTTAATTGATCTAGGTGGAAAAAGGAGGATCACACAAAATTCTAGTAGGAGGTGGACAAAGGAGATTTCATGCAATTGAAGTCTTATCACCTTAAGCAGGGGGTGGGTGAAGGAGATTTCATGCAAAAAAAAAGAGATTTTGGCTGGCAAGCTGAAATGAGAACAACTCAAGGCTAGGCTGGGTAGGCTGAGTGTTGGCAGCTCCAAAGTGAGACAAATGGGAGTTGAGTTGTCACCATGGGGTGAGTTTGAAATGACTATAAATAGAGGGGTTGGACAGGAGGAATTTATTCATACCATCACTTAAATTGTGTGTTGAAAGCATATCTAGAGAGTGACGTTTGAGTTATTAGGCTGCCAAGTTGATTGGAGATCAAAAGAAACAAGGTTGCGTTGGTGAGGCATTAAGTCAGTCGGATGCACAGCCAGCCCATACTCTACACGCACGCAGCTCTGCGTCTGTTCGCGCGCGCCTCGCTCGACACATCCCGCCACTAGCCCAGCGCAGCTGCCTTCCCCCGTACAACGCATCACGCCTAGTGCACGCCCAACGCAACGCACGTCAAAATGCGCCAGTCCCCTGTCTATTGCCCAATGCCCAGCTGCCTACCACGGTCCAAATAACCTCTAAAGAGGCTAATTTTGGGATTTTGGCTAAAATTGAATAGGGTAAGCTGGTATTTTCATTCTATAATGGTATTTTGGCTAGTTTGATATTATTTATTGATATAACAAGTATTAATTGAGGAATTTCCCTTGATATGGAGGAATTCTCAAGGAGGTATTCTCAAGGTGATTTTATTGGAAAAACTTGCATACGGTGAGTGTTTACTTAGTTTTATGCGTTAATATATGAATAAATGCATATGTAAGTGCCAAATGAATGCTTATGATGATTATGTTGTTGCCATGAGATTGTTTGTGAAATTGCTATGGAAACTGAGATTATACCCAGTTTACATAAGTTAACATGCTTAACAAAAGGTACTAGGTGGGAAAATATAGTCGGCCTCGGTCGGCGGGAAATAATAGTCAGTGACGACCGGCAGGAAATATACTCAAGTACCTAAGCATGACTAGCGGGAAAAGAATTTTCGATGTGCACATTGGCGGGAAAAGTGGGTTATAGGAAAGTTTCCATAAAAAGTTGTTGTGATTGATAATGTGTCCATGATATGAGCATGTCACGTATATCATGGAACTGGAGGATGATAATTGAATAAATGTACACATGATCATGCATAAATTATACTAGATTTGTGATTATGTGATTGATTTCCCAAAAATATGTTTTGCAAAGTGATTATTACTCTAAAAGAACCACTCACTGAGCTTAGTAGCTTACACTCTTCAAAATGTTTTCTTATAT
>NC_052359.1:78410036-78414072 GCF_009727055.1 Benincasa hispida
GCTCCCTCCCCCCCACCCCCCCCCCCCCCCCCCCCCCCCCCCAGGTAGCAAAGCGGAGTGTTCAAGAAGGAGTCTACTAACCACCAACACACCAAGACTTGGTAAATTCTCAGGCACGGCTCGGATCATGTAATAAAGAATATAGGAAATTGAACTATGTGTATGAAAGGAGGATTGTCCCACAAAACCCACAGTCTGTATATTTTGTAAAGAACAACCCCTTTTCCAACACCTACAACCCCGGGTGGAAAAACCACCCAAACTTTTGTGGAAGAATCAACAACAAAATTTCAATCTATGGCACAAAAAGAAGGTCACCAGGGTTCTTTCACGCAGCAACGGTCAATAGAGCAACCAAGCAAGTAGCTCACAGCAACCACCGCAATCTTCTTCCCTAGAAAGCCTATTGGATAATATAGAGAAAAATGAGACGGTGCTCAAAGTCAGCTACGTCCATCCGCCAATCTTGAATTACAAATAGGCCAAATTGCAAATGAGCTCAAAAGTAGACCGCAAGGGGCATGCCCAAGTTCAACCGAGCTTCCACGCAACCCAGGGGGTTCAGGTAAGGAACAATGTCAAGTTGTGACATTGCGCAATGGAAAGACTGTGTGAGGGAGAAAAGAAGGAGCAGAGCAGATCAACCTCCATCACAGCTGAACCTGAGATTGTGGCAATGCAAGAAGAAGAAAAAAAAATGAAGCAGTAAACCTAAGGTGCGTCAACCTCAAGTCAAATGAAAAAAGAACCATGAAAGTCCAGTTACACCTTTCCCTCAGAGGCTAAAGAAGAAGAAAAACAAAGAGGTACAGTACCAACGCTTCATGTCTATGCTGAAACAATTAATGTTAATATTCCTTCAATGAAGCGACTGAGAAAATGCCTGCCTATGCCAAGTTTCTGAAGGACAGGTAACCAAGAAAAGAGGCGCTGGAAAATTTTCCACGGTGGCACTAACGTAAAGTTCCAAATCTTTTATCCCACCGAAGATGAGTGATCCTAGGAGCTTCACTATTCCTTGCTCCATAGGAGACTCTATATTGGGCAAGCCCTGTGTGACTTTGAGCCAGCATAAATTTGATGCCCGCTATCAATCTTTCGAAAACTAAAATGGAGGGCAACTTATGCCCACATCCGTGACTCTCCAACTGGCGACAGATCTCTAGTTCATCCAGAGGTAAGGTGAAGGACGTGTTAATCACGATTGATAAATTTATTTTGCCAGCTGACTTCATCATCCTGGATTATGAGGCCAATAAAGATGTGCCTATCATTTGGGACGACCTTTCTATCAACGGGCGTGCTCAATTGATGTGCAAAGGCGAGATCACTTTGAGCATAAACGGACAGAAGATCAAATTTAATATAATTTCGCCATAAATTTCCTGATGAGGAAGACTTGCCAGATTCGGAAGATTGACTTGAATTTGATTGAAGAAGAAAGTTTGATGAAGAATATGAAGAAAAGGATGTTGACGCATCCGTAGCTGCCTGCAATGCGATCATAGCAAAAAACAAACAAGAAGAAGACCGATCGCAATGTTAAGAAGAACCGAAGGAAGAAAGAAATAACGCAACCTTCTCTCGTGAGCCACCAACCTTGAACTAAAACCTACCAACACACATCTAAAGTACGCATTTCTTGGGGCAAAATGAAACCTGTCGGTAATAATTTCCCTTACGCTCAACGCAGATCAAGAGAATACATTGATGAGCATTCTCAAAAAGCATGTGCAAGCAATCAGCTAGACGCTCGCTGATATCAGAGAATTAGTTCCGCGTACTGCATGCACCCATTCGCCCTTGAGAAGACCACAAAACAACCATTGAAAATCAACACAGACTTAACCCACGATGAAAGAGTCGTCAAAAAGGGGATTATCAAGTGGTTGATGCGGCATTATCTATCCATTGCAGATAGCACGTGGGTCAGCCTCGTGCAATGTGGGTTGAAGAAAGGCAGAATGACGGTAGTCCCTAATGAAAACAATGAATTGATGGAACATGAGACATACACAGTGGATTAGGATCTAATTACACTCTAATTGCTTCTATTAAAGGAAATAAGCATACAATGAGAAAAAAAACAGTAAATAAAAGTGGATAACAAACAACCTTTGTAGCTTCGAACATCGCTTTTCCTCACTGAATCTCGACCGAACTCTTCCGGACCACCACTAGAATTGAACCTACTATCCTCTGGACTCAAACTGGGTTGTGGGACTCGGTGGATGAAGGAAACCGAGAGAGAAAAGATATGGAAAATAAGAAATGAGTTTGGGTTTGGTTTTTATTTCACTCAAGAAAAGAGATTTTCCAGCCAAAATTTAGAAAACTCTTTTGGCAAAAATGGCAAAGTTTTTTAATCCAAAATTGAAAGCCCAAACTATAGAAAAAACCAAAGCACAATTGCATGAACCAAATCCATAAAACAACACCTATAATCACTATCTTAGTGGGCTTAATGTCTCCACTATAAGCCACAACCTAGCCCACTATTTTGTTAGTGATTATCCAACAAAAGTTTGGATTTTCCCACTAACTATAGTCAAAGGGCAAAAGTCATTTGGTCAAAGTTAAACTTTGACCAAAAAGTCAACAATTTTGACTTTTATGATTTTTTTCGTGTTGACTAATTTTGACCTCCTGAGCATGATCGCGATTTTTTCTCGAAATTCAAATCACATTTTGAATCTCTCTCTTGGCACTTGGACTAAAACTCCTAGTGGAGTATCACAATGTTGAATTTAAGTGAGAAACATATTAGTACAATAAACATATGAATATAATAAACTAGGGCATATATCCAAAAGTTCTCCCACTTGTCCTAGTTTACAAACTTTGTAGACCTAGACTCTATAGGTGACCTTCAAACATTTTAGTCTGAGGGCCCTTGTAAAAGGATCAGCAATGTTTTTCTCAGAAGATATCTGGGTCACTACAACTTCTCCACAATGTACGATATCTCGGATCAGATGGTATTTGCACTCAATATGCTTGCCGTGATTGTGGCTTCTTGGTTCTCTTGAATTTGCCACTGCACCACTATTATCACAATATAGGGTGATAAGCAGATGCATATTTAGAACGACTTCCAAATCTATCAAGAATTTCCTCAACCATACTACTTCCTTTGCTGCTTCACAAACAACTACGTATTTAGCTTCCATTGTGGACTCTGAAATAGAGTTTTGCTTCACACTTCTCCACACTACTGCTCCTCTATTCAGAATGAACAATAATCCTGATGTAGATTTTCTTGCATCTTTATCGGTTTGAAAATCAAAGTCAGTGTATCTAGTAAGGATCAAATCCTTAGTACCATACACGAGCATGTAGTTCCTCATTCTCCTAAAATACTTGAGGATATTTTTAACGGAAGTCCAATGAACATATCCAGGATTGGACTGATACCTACTGACTATCCCTACTGCGTAGCATATGTCAGGTCTAGTACATAACATTGCATACATCAGGCTCCCTACTATAGAAGCATAGGGAATGCGTCTCATATCCTCAATCTCTTGAGGTGTCTTAAGACATTGATCCTTTGACAAATGAATTCCATATCTGTAAGGTAACAAACCTCTTTTGGAATTCTGCAACATTTTGTCTATATAAGTTGCTTGAGACATGGCTAGTGTTTTTTTCTTGCGGTTTTGAATAATCTGAATCCCAAGAACATACTGCGCATTTCTCAAATATTTCATTTGGAACTGCGTTGCTAGCCATTTCTTGATGTCATAGGTAACCTACTTTATTCCCAATGAGTAGAATATCGTCAACATATAAAACTAAGAATGCTATAGTAGAATTGACGATCTTCTTGTAACACAAGGCTCGTCAACATTCTGTTCAAAGCCATCAGATTTAATCGCAGTATCAAATCTTATATTCCAAGATCTAGAAGCTTGTTTCAACCCATAAATAGATTTTTGAAGCTTACAAACCTTTTGTTCTTGACCCTGTGCAATAAACCCCTCTGGTTGAGCCATATAGATACTCTCCTCAAGATTTCCGTTTAGAAAGGTTGTCT
>NC_052359.1:78414552-78415951 GCF_009727055.1 Benincasa hispida
TGACAACTTGTGTTTCTGTTAAACTCAAGTAACGGTCAGGCTGATGAACAACCCTCCCACTACGTCGAGGCATTCTCAACTCTTGAGAAGGATGTGACTGACTAGATGTACTAGTTTTATCTACTACATAAGTAGATGAACTAGCTCTATCTGTAGCGTTTTTGGAAATTTCATTCAATACTAGTCTACTGCGAGGTTGATGACTTCTTATGTGTTCTTCCTCTAAGAATGGCATTTGTGGATACAAATACCTTATTCTCTTGAGGATCGTAAAATAGACCACCTTTTGTTTCTTTTGGATAACCTACAAATAGGCATAGTTTTGAACGACGTTCCAATTTTTTAGGATTTTGCACCAACACGTATGTCGGGCATCCCCAAATCCTAAAGTGACGTAAACTGCCTTTACGCCCATTCCATAGCTCATAAGGTGTCTCTGAAACACTTTTAGAGGGAACGTTATTCAAAATATAGACAGCAGCCTCTAATGCATGTCCCCAAAAGGAATCAGGTAACTCAGCAAAGCTCATCATTGAGCGAACTATGTCCAACAAGGTTTTGTTTCTTCTTTCAGATACACCGTTCTGCTGAGGCATAATAGGTGCAGAGAGTTGTGACTTGATTCCGTGTTCTATCATATAGTCCTAGAATCTTAAGTCCATGTATTCTCCACCTCGATCTGATCGTAGTGTCTTAATTGTTTTACCTAACTGGTTCTCAACCTCAACCTTATATTCTTTGAACTTTTCAAAAGAATCAGACTTGTGATGCATTAGGTAAATATAACCATACCTTGAATAATCATCAATAAAACTAATGAAATATTCATACACTGTGAAACCCGGATTTCCATTATTCCTACTTAAGCAGGTGGTTAAGGAAATTAACTAAGTAAAAGTTAAATCCTATGTTGAAGTGAAGGAAAATTTCTAGGTGTTGAATAGATTTTCCTTGAATAGTTGAGTTAAGCTTTAATTGATGAAAATTTGACTAAGTGTTGGACTAGGCATTGCCATGCATTGGCCATAAGATCTTGGAAAGATTATTTGGGCCAAGGGAGAAGTTGAAGTGGGAGTGATGCATGCCTTAGAGGTTAGACCAACGCATTAGGCTAGTTGGATGCGTTGGATCCGTTGGATGCATTGGATGATGGATGCGTTGGATGCATTGGATGCATTAGATGATGGATGCGTTGGATACGTTGGGTGCGTTGGATGATGGATACATTGGATGCGTTGGATGCGTTGGATGATGGATCCGTTGGATGCATTGGATGCGTTGGTGAAGGAAGGAAAATGGAAGTGAGGCATTGGGATGGCACGAGGGTGGGAGGGTGGCATGAGTCAAGCAACCTCGGCCAAATGCCCAGCCATGCGTCGAGCAACCTCGGCCAAATGCC
>NC_052359.1:78420426-78494371 GCF_009727055.1 Benincasa hispida
CTTCCGAATATGAACGTATTCATATTCTTGATATTTAAATCACATTTAAATATTAAAGCTGTATCTCTAAACATAAATCCGACCACTCTATCACATATACTTGTCGGTTTCTCTCTCTTCACCTAATTCGAACAATTCGAATCATTCTATCATATTGTTCTAAGTTTATTCCATATGAGCTAGTAGGGGAACCTAATGGACCTATAGATCATGGGCTCCAACGATTCAAGATTAGCTGGCTAAACTCTTTAAACGGAGCTAATCAACATTCGTTAACTAACAGGTCATTCCATTATAGTCCCGTAGTTGCACTCCCCTCACTATAGATATATTTGTATCCATTTGATATAACCATGATTAGTAAGCTAATCCTTCACAGGTTGTTCGTAATCTCGGCTGGGTCATAAAAACCGTTTTACCCCCAAGACTACATCTTGTTCCTTAAGTTCCACTGATCCTCTAATGAACAATTGGTTTAAGGACTAACCTATGAACTAAATCCCTCTCGAGCCAAGGAGAGGGTAGGGCCCCTTGTTCAAGACTTGGATTTAGTACTAAAGGGAACAACCTATCTACTATCCCTATAATGAGTAGGAGTGAATTCTGTCTTGCACCCTATATTCCTAGCTATCCACCCGATCTTACCCCTGAAATGGGAGGCTTATTGGGCCAATGATATTGAGCTGCCCTCACCTATGCAGATCTAAGGATAATTCCAAGTGAACAGGAGTTCATAGTTAGCTCAGGATTAAGATTAAGTTACTTAGGTCATCAATTAACGAAATAGTCAGTTGTATACATAAAACGGCATTTAGAACTTAAAAAGTGACTATTTCATGGTTCAGTCTTATACAAACTCTTTACATAGGATGCCCCCACTCACATATCTCTATATGAACGATTCAAGATCACATCATTTGTACTAACTACAAAGTGGGCCGTATCCTTAGTGTCCCCAAAATAAGGTGCCCAACCTTATTCATATACTATAGACCATTTTGGCTATATATTTGAACTTGGTCTACATTTATGTCACTACATAAAGTTCAAACTACATTAAATAACCTCAGGACCTTAGTTTATTGGATTCAAGATTACAATTTCAATAACAACTTTATCGAAAAAAAATAGAATATGTTTATTAATTTACAAACTACGAGTTTTAGGACATAAAATCCAACATGAGTTAATACCACAGAGAACCATCACTGGATGGCGCATCTATATGGACTACTACAAATTGAATGCGGCCATAAAGAAAGATCACTTCCCTCTGCCATTCATCGATCAAATACTGGACAGATTAGCAAGGAATGATTTTTATTATTTCTTGGATGAATATGCCATGTCACACCCCACCCCAGACCACCCTCTAAGCCTAGGAAAAGGCGTGATTGCAGCAGTTATCAACCCTTTGGTTGACACTTACTGCCTAATAACTCTTGCGGAATAACTCTGATACCAAGATATAACTCATATACAACGAAATGTCTTTAGGCCAAAAATTTATTAATTCAGAAACATAACATGTTTAGAGTAATTACAACACTAGATTCACAAGTCCCAAAGCCCAAAATCCTAGTCCCTATATGAACAACTATAACATGTGTACAATATTCACAGTAACCACCTAACAGACGGGTTACAATATCTTTATCCTTTAGTGGCAGAGCAAATGCAGAGCTATCTTCTGAGGATTTGACCGCTACCTGAGGGAAAGGAAAACATTTGAAAATGGGGTGAGCTTGCTAGCTCAGTGAGTGACTTAAGAAATATAACTGATTCTTATGAAAAAATTTCAATAAAGAGTTTAAACTTAAATATAAGCTTCTACAGTACCTTGTACGGCAGTATAAACACTTTCCAAGCATAAAACATATAAAACTGTTTAAATCATGAAACAGTAAAACCATTTCTCAGTTGAGAATAACCCTGTTGTGGTTAAAAATAATCCCAACACCAACTACTAGTCAAGAGAGAACCCTTTTGCTCAATCTCTGACTCTATCTACCTACGTGCACGTGGCCATACTAAGTACCATCATACCTTAGGTACTTCTGCTCGGATACCTTCTCAAATGTCCTTCATTATCGAGCTGCTAGGATACCTTCTCAAATGTTCTTTGGTATCAAGTTAGTTTGGTACCTTCTCAAACGTCCTTCAGTACCAAGTTGGTTAGACACCTTCTCAAATGTCCTTCGGTATCTAGTTGGGCGGATACCTTCTCAAATGTCCTTCGGTATCACGTTTTAAGTAAAACTAGTCATAAATGACTTTCTCTTTAAAGCATGTAAATTATAACATATATAAAAACATAGCTTTAAAGATACTAACGCATGCTAGGTATATTTAACACATATAAATAGCTTTTCAACAAACTTCCCACACATGCATGCATTTAAAACATAACTCATGGTTTGCTTGGAAATCACTTTGTAAAACTAGCTGGCATGAGAATAATCTTCTTTAAAACATGCTTTATTTAAAACATTTTAAATATTTATTCAAATGTTTTAGTCCCTCACCTCGATCGCTTAGGAAACTTTCTCTCTAGAAGTTCCTCGTTTACCTCGGGCTCCCTTTTACACCCCTAGAATCCATATTCAATTTGCAACTCTGATTACTCATAGTTATAAGCCTTATTTCGAGATACTTCCTTCTACAAAAATGTTCTAAATTATCTCAGGAATCTTACCCTAAATTCTGAGCTCAGAAATTCTCGTGGTTTTTTCGGAATCATAAAATCTTCAAAACTGGCCCAATCTTACCTGACAGCCTGACCCTTCTATATTATTCTCAGTTTCCAGCCCGATCCCTTCGAGCTTCTTCTCCAGAAGCCCTACCTTGAAAACTATACTTTCAGATATTTCAAGTGGCTTTGAAATCACTCCAAAAGCACGAGTATATTGGGAGAACTTCTCGTCCCAAGATGGTGCTGTTTTCCAGACTTCACTATCCACTGCGTGTCCCCCTTGAAACTTTATGATCAATGCATGGATTTTGCTCTCAACGCAATGTTTACTCAGCTCTCCCACTCTTTTTAATTTCTTTTTGAATTTTTGATCTAAAAAAGAAGTCCTTGGCTCTATTTATAGGCGTCCAAACACTCTCCAAGGTCGACACCTTCTACTTGGCTGCATGTCCAAGTGTTTCCTCCTCACACTATTAACTCAATGTTCAATCAACGCAATGTAATCCTTCCCCTATATAGCCAACGCATGGGGCTTAATTTGCATGTCTCCTCATGCACCCACCTCAAATCCTTAAGGCTTAAGGTTTCTTCCCAAGAAGACACATGTCTGATGACGTCTTCTCTGTGAGCTCATCTTTCATATGCGTCCACAACCCTTGGATGTTCAACGCATAGTAGGCCTTTGTTCCACTTGGTTTTCCAACACACCACCATCGCAACCCATCTTAGTCACCGCAAGCCTAACCATCGCAAGAGCCAGCCACCACCAATGCATAGGTTGGCCGCTCGTCCTCGACACATTGCTCACTCAGCATCACCGCAAGGCTTGTTTGGCATCGATGCATGCATGGCAAACTTGCTAGGCGCTAAGTCAGCCGACCATGGGCGTGGTGGCAATCGTTAGGCATCGCTCGCAGGGCTCGCTTGGCCACATGGGCACTTGGCAGGGCGCTCAACGCATAGTCGCTCGATAGGGAACTCAACGCATAAGCTGGGCACTTGGTAGAGGCGTTTGGCATGGGCGCTCGACGCATGGGCTGGGCGCTTGGTAGAGGCGCTTGACGCATGCCTTGCCCACGTCCTCGCCTATCCTTGTGTCCGCATGTCCTTTGCACTGCCGACCCTCGTGCCATCCAACCTTCCAAAGCATCACTTCAACTTTCTTCCTTCAACTGCATACCACCCTTCCAACACATCCATCACATCCAACACATCCATCATCCAACGCATCCATCATATAGGTTTATACTTAGCCAGTTTTCCAATTTTTTCCCCAAAAGTCAAGCTTCCAAATTTCCTCTTTTCTAATTTTCCACCTTTTTTTCTACCATTACAAACTAGTTTTTTAATGACCCGACCCCCTAGGACTTAGGTTAGATCGTTACTAAAATAAATGCATGCATAAAATTTAAAACGACACTCAGTTATGTTGAAATAAATGTTAATTAAACAAGATAAGTTCAAAAGACATTTATTAAATGCAATTGTTAAAACAATAATAGGGTACCCATAATTCGTAAAGACTATTAAAAGTATATAGAATAAATAATCCGTAATAATAAGTTTAAGACAGTAAAACTAAACATTAAGGGAAAAAAATAAGGACTCTAAATGTCATGATGCGGAAGCGTAAAAACTAGTCCCAGTGGCACGATCATGAATTCCGCTGCGCCATCGCCGGTGCATCTCTACCCTTAACTGAAACATCAACATAAGAAAGAATAAGCATGAAATACTCAGTAAGTAACCCCACCACTGGGGTCAGGCTAGGCCTCTATGTCCTCTAGATACCCACCTACAACATATAAACAAATGGAACAAACGAGAGACTGAGCCCTATCTTATTATAGTTAAGTATGCCCACAAAACTGGTGAACCTCAAAGGGAACACAAAACTGGTAAATCCCGAAGGAAACACAAACTAGTGAATCCCGAAGGAAACACAAACTGGTGAATCCCGAAGGAAACACAAACTGGTGAGCGTCTAACTAATCAATGAGGATAGTCACACAGTCTCAACGTTCTAAGAATCAACATTGTACAATACTAGAACATACATGAAAATCCTTGATACCATGGCTCCATCACATACACATGATTATTGACAACATATCATACTACATTCATGTATACCTTACATCATAATCCCACAGCATGCAAGTATACTTCAACACCAGTAGATCAGATATCAACATATGAAAACACATACCATCATATACTAACGATCAAGTGCCTAGGTGTATCTTTCAACAAAACAGAACCCGTGCCAGAACATACTTGATTCAGGTCATACTATCAGTTAACATGCTAATATTTACCATAACATACACTTATCACCCGAGCATACAAATAAAACCTGGCCCGTGGGCAGTTCCAATGGTAAGATTACTTACCTTAATCGAAATTCCACAGATAAACTCCAACAACCAAACGATGACCACGATTTGAAGAAACGACCCTATCATACGAATACAACCATAAAATTTTAGTCCAATAATAATTGCGACACCTCAGATTCAAAACCACAACACCCCAAAAGCTTACCCAAGGAACTTGATTAACAACCACTCCAAAATCTCCTTCCAACAAATTTTAACTCCCAATGGACGACAGCTTGGAACCTTAAAGATACAAGGGTTAAGTCAACTTAATTCGGTAATCAAAACGTGCCCACAAACCAACAATAAGGACCATAACTCTTACCAAAACTCTTGACGAATGGTCTTGAATCTGCTAGACAGTCGCTGCTATAATTTCCCAAGCTCAAATCTAAAATCAAAATAATGTGACTAATTTAATCCTTAATCCAACTTAGTGGCCATACAAAATCTTTCAAGAAACCCAACCACCAAAATAGATCTTACCAAAATCTAAGAGTTAAGCTGCTGGAAGACGGTGCAGCAAGTGGCGATCAGGAGGTTTGATCGACGGTGGTGCGCGGTGGTCAGGGGGCTAAAGCGGCGGCGGTATTCGTGGCTAGGAGCTGCGGCAACTCAGACAGCTCTCCAGCTGGGTGAGCGGTGCGACTCCGATGGCGACTCTCCGACTGGGCGAGCGATGTGACATCGAGTTTCGATAGCGAGGGAGGTGGCGGTAAGAGATGGATTTGGGCAGTGAGGAAGGCGACGGTGAGATAGGTTTGGCTCGTGCAACGAAGGGGGGTCGTGACTTGCAAGAGGAAAATTTGGGGGAAAGGGTTTCGTGCATGAGGGAGAAGGGATGGGTTTTATTTTTATTTTATAAAACTAAAATAATATAAACTAATAATAATAATAACTAAAAGGAAAATACATAATTACATTTAAATCATTTTCTTAATCCACTTTATACTATTTATTCCTTCCTTTTTCAAAAAAGAAAATTAATTCCTGCCAATTAGTTTTCAAATTGAATTTTAAAAATTGAATAATTTTCAACATCAACACTTAAATTCCCGCACTTATACTTCAAATCCAAAAATTCCAAAAATGTCCTCCAACTAAGGACAATTACTGAATTTCCAAATAATAAGAGTTACTGAAAAAATTACATTATTATTAAAATAAAATGTGCGGGTGTTACATGTTTCCATATCAAACCTACTCACCACACTAGTCTCAGTAGGGAACATACTCAAGTTAGAGAAATTAAGGATTCAAGGTTCACACGCCGGGTTATAACCAGATCATGATAGCTCCTGAAGACCAAGACAAGACTCACATTCACCTGCCCATATGGAACATTCGCTTTTCGCCGCATGTCGTTCGACCTCTGTAATGCACCAAGCACATTCCAAGAGTACATGATGGCGATCATTTCAGATTATCTCGAGGACTCAGTAGAAATATTTATGATGACTTCTCCGTTTATAGGAACACTTATGAAGTCTGCCTGGCCAATCCTGAGAAAAATTCTGAAAAGATGTGAAGAGACGAACCTGGTGCTCAATTGGGAAAAATGTCACTTCATGGTGACAGAGGGTATAGTGTTGGGACACAAGGTCTCCCGAGAGGGTTGGAGGTAAACAAAGCAAAGATTGATGCAATTGAAAAAGCTTCCCACCTCCAACCAACGTGAAGGCAGTGCGAAGCTTCTTGGGGCATGTTGGATTCTAACAGACGATTCATTAAAGACTTTTCTAAGAATAGCAAGACCATTGAGTGCATTACGCAGACCAGAAAGTTTGAATTTGACAACAATTGCCTCAACGCATTTTGATATTTTAAAGGATGCGCTCATTACCGCACCGTCTATTGTGCCGGATTGGACACTATCGTCAAAATCAATGTGCGCTGCAAGCGGGTATGCGATGGAAGCTGCACTAGCGCAAAAAAGAAGAACAATTTGCACCCCATCGCATATGCGAGTAAAAACCCTGAACCCTACTCAAATTATATTATACACCACTGAAAAAGAAGCTCCAGGCTTATGATTTTGGCGTTGGAAAAATTCTGGCATACTTGTTGGGAACCAAGTACTCATTCATACTGATCTACTCGCAATCAATATTTTGATGACAAAGAGGATGCCAAGCCGAGATTGATCAGATGGATTTCCTCCTTCAAGAATTTGATATCAAGATAATTGATCGAAGGTTCAAAGATCAAGTTGCGGATCACTTGTCTACTGGAAAATCCCGATGTTGACTGCAATGAATCTAAGTGAGTGTCGTGTTTCTGGATGACAGCTATCTCGCATAGAGAGAACTGCCCTGGTACGCAGACATCGTTAATTATTTTAGTCTGTGAAACAATTCCTGAAGATTACACCTACATCAATGGAAGAAGCTCAAGAATGAATGCAGACACTATTATTGGATGAGCCGAATCTGTATAAAAGAGGTGCAAAACCAATCATCTCGATTATGCGTACCAAGATGCTGCCTCAAAACGCATATTGTCACATGCGCCACGATTTGTCATATGGAGGGCACTTTGAAGACAACGTACTATAGCCAAAGTTTTAAAAAGTGGATTCTTCTGGCCTTCGTTATTTAAGGATGCTGCTGACTACACAATGAAATGTGATCGGTGTCAGTGCACTGCAACATTTCATGGAATAACGCAATGCGATGAATACTATCTTAGAGTGGAACTATTCGCGTATGGGGGATTGATTTCATGGGACCATCCCTCCTTCAAATGGTAAGCACATATTTATCTATAGCCATTGACTATGTCTCCAATAGATAGAGGCAGTTGCATGCACCGCAAGTGATGCGGCAGTAGTCTCCTAGTTCTTGAAGAAAAAAATTTCAACACGTTTTGGCACTCCCTGTGCCATCATAAGTGATGAAGGATCACACTTTGTCAACAACAATATAAAGGAGATGCTGCGTAAGTATAATATCCTCCACAAAGTGGCCACCGCATACCAATCCGCAAACAAATGGCCAAGCTGAAGTATCCAATCGGGAATTAATTGATACTTGAGAAGGTATCAAACCTTCACGAAAGGACTGGGCAATGAAGCTTAATGTTGTTTATGGGCATACCGAACCGCATTTAAAACACCTATAGGTATGTCTCCCTATGCGTTGCTATTCGGCAAAGCATGTCACTTGCCATTGGAACTGGAATATAAAGCATTGTGGGCGGTCAAGAAACTAAATTTTGATTTAAAGAAAGCAGGGGAAGCGCGGAAAATGTAATTGATCGAGCTAGAAGAATGGAGGAACAACGCATATGAAAATGCAAAAATTTATAAAGAGTGCACCAAGTGCTGGCATGATCAACGCATGTGCAGTAAGAACCTCCAAGTCGGGCAGAAAGTCTTGCTTTTCAATTCACGTCTGCGACTCTTCCCGAGAAAGCTAAAGTCTCATTGGTCCGGACCATTCATAATTCGACAAGTACTTCTGCATGGCGCGGTGGAATTATCAAATGACGACGGTACCAACATATTCAAAGTCAATGGGTAGAGATTAAAGGCATACCATGGAGAAGACTGGCATCGCCAAGTCGACTCCATGGAACTAAGAAACTTTGAATAAAGAAGGAAGTAGGTGGTCCCTGCATTGTCAAATGATCGCAATTTCTCAGGGATGCAAGTTTTGGAAAACTTCAAGTCTTCAACTCTTTTCTCCTCTACTCAGAATCTTCACTATCTTTTCAGCTATCTTTTCATTTTTCAGTACTATTTCTACAAAAAAAAGAAAAAAAAACATTTTCTTTTGGTTAAAATAATTTGACCCTCTCTTTTTTTTCCTTACAATGATCGAGGCGCTGGATTGCGGAAATGTACACGAAGCAACGTTTATCTTATTCCATCACTGCAACCCAACGAAGAATGATCGCCGCAAGATGGATGCGTTAATACAATGTGGGCGACAGCGCTAAATTTGGGGGTGTACTCTTCCTTATCTTGACTTCAAATTTTGTGCTATCAGATTGCATATTATTTTTTCAAAGTTTTATCACTGCATCCTCCTTGATTACCATCACCAGTAGATAACTTTAGTAGTTTACCGCATGTATTCCTTGCCAAGTATGATTTCAATGATGAAAAATATGCTTCTATCTCTTTCGTATATACGAGAGTCAACGTAAATCTTAGGATAGTCACCTCATGAAATATTTCTCGAAGTTAGGGGTTTGCTAGCTTTCTTTCAATCTCTCTTTACGACACATTTTTTTTTTACCATCGCATGACTTATTTTAATCTTTTGGCAATGAGGACATTGTCGCATTTTAAATTTGGGGGTGCGGTATTGTTTTCCGACCTTGCTACAAAAAAAAAAAGATGATTTTTTGAGAATAACAACTCCACTGTCAACGCAATGGGAAACCCATGATTGGTAAAAATTAGTTGTGAAAGGCACCATAGTTGGATGTCGCATGACACACGTGGGGTTAAGCCAAAACGAAAGTAAGTTGCCAGGATCAATGCATAAATAAATGACCGCAACTCCACTGCCAAATTGGTATGAGTTTAGTCTGAGGAAGAGTGCATTGCTCGTAGTTGGATGTCCGCATGACACCTGTGGGGGCAAGCGAAAACGAAGGCAAGGCACTCAGATCAGCGCAAGGTCAGAAAAAATAGAAATGAAGAAAATTTTTGTACAACTTGATATCACGACCTCCTCTAACACCCTACATCTCGATTCAAAGGTATGATTATTATGTGATTCAAAAATTTCTTTCTTCAAATTTGTTATTCGACATGTTCACCATTTTTTTATATTTCTGTAGGTTATGGTCGAGAGTAGAAAAACAACACGTAAGAGAAAGGTCGTTGATAAATACACATCTCCCATCGAACCAAAAAAGAAAATAACAAAAGAGAAGGAAAGTAAGGTTCAACTTTCTTTGGATCATCCAAATATTAAGTACCCTCTCCCTGGTGTACCTACGATATAGTTTAAAGCGACAATCCAATATTCCTTGGAGCATGAGGTTCCAGCTGCTATATTCAAGGAAATGGTGAAGTGGATTGCCGATAAGAATACAGACAACGAGGTTCGAGAAAATGTAGTTCAGCCATTATCCAAATCTTTTTTCCAGGAGTTGACCGAACCAAGATCATGGGTTGAGTGTGATGTAAGTTTACGATCCTTGTCCTTTTTATCAAGTACATAAAGTTTACTCCCCTCTCCTAACGTATATCTTGTTCTGGATGTAGACCCTAAATATCCTATTTCAGTTCATAAAAGATAAATTCTATAGGCGACCAAACATGTGTATGGCCAGCTTCACCATCCTGCCAATTGGATTAACGGTAACAATTTACTACACTTTTGAATAGGAATACGTTGGTTGACTATTATGTGTTTTTAATATTCTTTTCACCATGTAGAGTCACCTAAATTCTCGAGATGGTGTCTACAAACATATTAATAACAAATCGACTTTGCATGCTGCCGTAGCATAGGGGGAAGAGACTTTACTAGATTATGTCATGGGTAAATTCGATGTCGAGTGGTCAGATGTGGACTTCGTGTATATGATAATGGGCAGAAATGCACGTTACATAGTGCTAAGTTCTTAAACAATGTTGGATTGCATTGATAGAATATGTTAAATTGCGTCCATTAAGAATAAATTCTATAATATTGCGGTCGCATGCGTCCAATGAATTAGAGTAGTTGATCTTTATATTTTTGTGCAGAATAATTCGTTAACACAATGCAAAGAATGCAATCATAGGAATACATTGGTCGAGCGCAACTTCACCGCAAGACTTTGCGTTGATCGTGCTCATAAACATCCACCCAAGAAGAATCACCGTAATATGGTGGACGCATCCAGACGAAAGGAAAATTAAGATCGATGGGACAGAAAGCTTATGGTAGTCGGATCCAAATTAAGTTGACGGTCGATAACGATCACAAAGTACATCTACCTTTATCGATGACAATTATCCGGTGCATCAGTCAGGAATTAAAGTTGACCCATCTGTACAACAAAGAGAAAGAAGCCGCCTTTCACCTTTGATGCCCTATAAATACCAAGTGCATTCTCAGAAAAGGGGTTAAGCAGTCGATTACCTCATCACCATTACGAGTTCATACCTCTGTCCATAGTTTTCTTTCCCATTTTACGGCGGAGCAAGAGAAGAGTGGTGACGCCGGAGATCGTCCAAGGAAGCTCGAGAGAGAACCTTGGGGCGTATGAGTAGCTAAACTAGTTGAATGGGTTGAAAGGAACTAAGCTAACATGATCTAGGAAGTTCATTGCTTGTGATTGTTGTGTTTTATGTTGCGCAAATTACCCCTTTAGAGTTACTCGAGAGAGAATCTAAAGAAAGAACCTAATGTCTCGAGAGAGCTAGGTTAGAATCTGGTCTCGAAAGAGCAAGATTAGACTTGCATAAACAAGAGATAGGGACTTAGAGATAAGATCTGTTTGTCAACTTGCATCGCATGCATCCTAGAAATAGGAATGATATTATGTGGTCGCATATTTTTGTGAATGTCATGTTGTCATCGCAATAATAGAGATAGAGGTTTATGTGTAAACCCTATAGACTTATCGCATATTTATTGCATGCATTCTAGCCTTAGAAGCCGTGGCATTTACGCCGAGAGGTGGTTTACCATTGTATGCATGTTGTATGATCGCAAGGCATGAACCCTAGGGAGCGTTAACCGAAACCTTTCTCAACCCGTTCGCCGCATATTCATCATATTTCCCATTTACCAACTCTTTACGAACTCTGCTGCATTTGTTATTATTTTCATTAACGCAACAACAACCTAACACTTCTTTATTTAACCGATTACCGCAAGTTTTCATAAAAATCTCCAACGCAACTATTTTCACAAGTCCCTATGTTTGACCCTGGACTTCCAGAAAACTCAGAGGAATTTACACTTGGATTCCGCTGGGAAAACTTGAGTGCACAACGCTATCCATCAACACATATCATCCATATTTTCCACACCTCATAAATTTAAGCATTAGTATACGACAACAAACATCGATCAATATTGGATGTTGATTGCATTCGATCTAAATAGAGGCTGGTTGTTCTCATTTGATTCACTACCGTCCATGACATCGAAGACGAAGCTGGAGTCTTTCCTTGAACCGTTGACTTACACCCTACCATTGCTTCTTCACTACTATGACTTGAAACGTTGGAAGCCGGACATCGAAACGTCTCGTTGGAAGATATCCCGACCTACCTCTACGAATACATAGCATGGGTCATTTACATTGTGGAATATTTGTTGTAAAATTCTTAGAACATTTAGTGACTAGTAGTGCCCCATCTGTAATCACTCAAGATAAAATGAGTGATTGTAGGATGCAATTAGCATGTCAATTTTAGACGAACACTCCATATTATTGAGTACATGTATATTATGTATATTATATATATTATTGATGTAATTTTACTAACATGTTATTTAAATTGTTAGTGTAGAACTACCATGAATAGATTAGAAGATTCATTCATGAATAGCCAACAAGTTAATTAAACTTATAAAAGGGAGAACGAGATAAGCGAGAGATTTGAAGAGATTCATGAATTTAGAAAAACTTTAGTAATTACTTATAAGCGAGACATTTTAAAAGGGATTACAAGTAAGAGTGAGATTAGCGAGAGCGAAACATTTTCAAAGTGGTTCACCAATAGCCAACAATTTAATTAAACTTATAAAAGCAAGAGTGAGATAAGCGAGACATTTGAAGGGATTCATGAATAGACAAACTTTAGTAATTAAACTTATAAGCGAGACATTTTAAAAGGGATTACAAGTGATAGCGAGATTAGCGAGAGTGAGACGTTTCTGAAATGATTCATGAATAGACAACCACTAAATTAAACTTATAAAAGGGAGAGCGAGATAAGTGATACATTTGAAGAGATTCGTGAATAGACAAGTGGCACATAGAAAATTACAGTTGTGGGGATTAAAGTGGCACATAAAAAATTACAGTTTTGAGGATTACAAGTGGCACATAGACAATTACAATCGACCGACATTTGAATCATTTGGATTAGAATCAGTAGGTCACCCGGACATGAGCAGTTCACTGTAGTTTTGTCGATTATACCCGTAGTTCCCACGCCTACCACATTTTATTTGTCTGCGTTGTTCTCCTCTTGATGGTATTCTTTGTACTCTTCGTCGCCTGACCTGTACCACTCTTCTAGGAGGTGTGATATTGATAACTTGTAGATACAAGTTATTTATACTGTTTTATTTAGATATTGTGGCAAAAGGAAAGAAAAGTTGCGTCGATAGTATAGAAATTGGCTAAGAAATGCGAAAATTATAAAATGTTGTCAATACACCTACTAACACCATTGTGATGGTAGAATAGAATGTTTCAGTTTCTGTTTTGTAGGAAATCAGTCACCGCATGCGTTCATAGCTTAAGGATAAAATAAACAACGCATCTCGTCGCATTGTGCCCATCAATCAAGAAGGAAGAAATGATCAACGCAATGACGGTGCTTGCAACAATCGATCAAGAGCTCTAATGATCAACACAATTTCAACTGCATGCGGTAATCAAAAACAACACAGCATGCGGCGATCGATCGAAGATGTAAAAAGCAACGCATTTGCGGAGGATTCTGACAAGTGTACAGCTTTCAGTTGTGCATTTCTGATGGGTTGATTGCGTAACAGAAGGAATATTCACTCCGCCATTTCAGAAACTACCATAACCATACAGTGGGGACCACAAAGTCAAAGAGCCAAGTTTCGCCTATAAATAGCTTCTGCAAATTCACTTAAAGATATACATAAATACATAGAGAAGTGCATATATTGATTCTGAGAGAAAGACTGATCCGAAGCAACTTTTAGAGTAGATCCAGGCAAAACCATGAGACAAGGCCGAGAGGTGAGTCTCCGAGCAGAGAATTATTTCGATCCCCATAGCTAAAGCACTGTGTGAAGGTCAATTCTACCAGAAAAGCAAGCCTGAGAGGGAAGCTTTCCTCTCCACTACTTCCACATGCCAGCAAGCACTATCTCCGTTTAGGATCTGTGTCAAGATGCTGACACTCTTTCTGTATTCATTTCTAATCTCTATTTCATCATCTGTATTCATCTTCTTTACCCTTTCATTCACACCATGTATCGAACGCTTAATCTTGGTATTAAATGTTATGATGTCACACCCGCCCCAGACTACCTTCTCAGCCTAGGAAAGGGCATGACTGTAGCAGTTATCAACCCTTTTGTTGACACTTACTGCCTAGTAACTCTTGCGGAAATAACTCTGATACCAATGAACAAATTCAACAATCAACTGATTAAGTAGGCCCATTTTATTACAACAATATAACGTTTATACAAATCCAAAACTTAATTACAAGTATACAACAACAACTGTAAAACCCTCCGGAAGTGTAACTGTGGCACGTGGCAGACCTTGACCTTAGCAGCACCCTGGAAAACATGAAAAACATGAGCTATAAAGCTCAGTGAGTGGTGCCTTTAGATAAACAAATAACTTTGTCAACAGAAATATACTTTTGGGAAAGCAATACATAGTCAACAAGAACATTACCACAAGTTCATTATTATTTTCTAGCCAAACCGCTGGACAATCCCTAGCTCGATAACTGGTTAAATCAATCAACCCCAGCTTGACAGCTAGTTATCACATAATAAAAACATCCCTAGTACTTTCACACATATACTAAGACAACAACAATTCCTGTGGAAACTTTCCCTGTACCCTATTATCCTGCCAATGTGCACATCGACTATTTTCCTGCTAGCTATGCTTAATTAACTTGACTATATTTCTTGTCGATCGTCAACGACTATCATTTCACGTCAACCGAAGCCGACTATATTTTCCCATCAAGTACCCTTTTCAAGCATGCTAACTATGTATCCCGGGTACATTTTCAGTTTCCAAAACAAACATACACGCAATATCTCAACAAGCATAGTAATCAGATAAACATATATCCCTGATCATGCCAATTTAAGAGAGATAGTGTTTAGGAAACCAGGTGAAAAAGAAGTAACCCTGGTGGGAAGTAAAAGAATACTTCCATGAAGTTTAATATCAGCAGTGAAGGCTAGGAAATTGTTGAGTAAAGGATGTGAAGCCTATTTAGCCTACGTAACAGTTTCACAGAATAAGAAAGTGAAACCTGAGGATGTACCTGTGGTACAAGAATTCTTAGATGTATTCCCTGAAGAGTTACCAAGCTTACCACCTGACAGGGAAATAGAGTTCACTATTGAGTTAGTTCCGGGTACAGCACCTATATCCCAGGCACCATATAGGATGGCACCAACTGAACTAGAGTTAAAAGTTCAGTTACAAGAACTTGAGGATAAGGGGGTACATTAGACCCAGTGTGTTGCCTTGGGGAGTCATTCTTGTTTGTTAAGAAGAAAGACGGTACTCTAAGATTATGCATAGACTATAGAAAATTGAATAAGGTGACCATTAAGAATAAGTACCCATTTCCTCGTATAGATGATCTCTTCGATCAGTTAAAAGAAGCCACAGTGTTCTCTAAGATAGNGATTATGTATAGATTATAGACAGTTGAATAAGGTGACCATTAAGAATAAGTACCCATTTCCTCGTATAGATGATCTCTTCGATCAGTTAAAAGAAGCCACAGTGTTCTCTAAGATAGATTTGAGATCGGGTTATCACCAGTTGAAGGTGAAAGACACAAATGTTCTAAAGACTGCATTCAGAACTAGATATGGATATTTTGAGTTCCTAGTAATGCCGTTTGGATTGACAAATGCTCCTGCGGTATTTATGGACTTGATGAATAGGATATTTCATTCTTATCTAGATCAGTTTGTGATAGTGTTCATAGACGACATACTAGTGTATTCTAGTAGTGCGGAGAAACACAAAGAACATCTGAGGATGGTGTTACAAATTCTAAAGGAAAAGGAGTTATATGCCAAATTTAGTAAGTGTGATTTTTGGTTAAATCAAGTCATATTCCTTGGGCATATAGTTTCAGCTGATGAAGTTAGTGTTGATTCCCAAAAGATAGAAGCAATAGTTAACTGGGAACGACCCCTGAATGTAACCAAAGTACGCAGTTTTCTGGGTTTAGCAGGTTATTATAGGAGATTCGTGGAGGGTTTTTCTAAGATAGCTCTACCATTGACAAACCTGACCAGAAAAGATACGAAGTTTGAGTGGTCACCAGAATGCAAGCATAGTTTTCAAGTATTGAAACAGAGGTTAGTGTCAGCACCAATATTAACTTTACCTACACCAAGTAAGGAGTTTGAGGTTTATTGTGATGCATCCCGACAAGGGTTAGGATGTGTGCTGATGTAGGAGGGAAAGGTAGTAGCTTATGCTTCTCAATAGTTAAAGAAGCATGAAAGTAACTACTCTACACATGATTTGGAGTTAGCGGCAATTGTGTTAGCTCTAAAGTTGTGGAGACATTACCTGTTTGGTGATCGTTGTCATATATTTACGGATCATAAAAGTCTAAAGCATATCTTTAATCAGAAGAAACTAAACTTGAGACAAAGAAGATGGTTCGAGTTGATCAAAGACTATGACTGTACCATTGACTATCACCCAGGTAAAGCAAATACAGTAGCTGATGCTTTAAGTCAAAAAACTAGATCAGCTAGAGCTAGTATCAATTCAGTGAAGGGTACACTAATTCATGAGTTGTATAATGCTAGGGCAACATTATCAATCGGTCAAAAAGGAGGGTTATTAGCTTCATTTCAAGTGCGTCCTACGCTCGTAGAAGATATTCTACGTGGGCAGTTAAAGGATTCTAATCTTCAGAAGTTAGCTGAAGAAGTAGATAAAGGATTGAGGTCGGACTACCAATTAAGAGCTGATAAAGTGCTATTAAAAGAAGATAGGATATGCGTACCTAAGGACTTAGCACTTAAACAAGCTATTCTAGAGGAGGCACATAGTTCGGCCTATGCTATGCGTCCAGGCAGTACGAAGATGTACAGAACATTAAAAAGATCGTACTGGTGGCCTAGTATGAAAAGAGAAATAGTGGAGTATGTTGACAGGTGCCTAATATGTCAACAAATTAAACAAAAAAGACAAAGGCCAGCAGGATTACTTAATCCACTCCCAGTACCAGAGTGGAAATGGGAGCATATTACGATGGATTTTCTGTTTGGATTACCTAAGACACCGGCAAGCTATGATGGTATATAGGTAATTATGGATAGATTGACGAAGACAGCTAAGTTTTTACCTGTTAAAGTTACTTATATCATAGACCAATTAGCCAAGTTGTATGTTGATCGAGTTGTAAGTCAGTTTGGAGTTCCAATTTCAATTGTATCAGATCGAGACTCCAGATTTACATCAAAGTTTTGGCCTAGTTTGCAAAAAACTATGGGAACCAATTTATATTTTAGTACTGCTTTTCATCCACAGACAGATGGTCAGTTTGAACGGACAATCCAGACATTAGAGGACATGCTGATAGCATGTGTATTGCAATTTAAGGGCAATTGGGATACGCATCTGTCGTTAATCAAATTTGCATATAACAATAGTTACCATTCGAGTATCGGGATGTCACTGTATGAGGCACTATACTGAAGGCCATGTAGAACTCTGATATGTTGGAATGAAGTCGATGAAAATAAATTACTAGGTCCATAACTTGTGCAACAGACATCAGACAGCATTAAGATTATAAGAGATAATCTTAAGACGGCTCAAGATAAGCAAAAGAGTTACGCTGATAAGCGAAGAAGAGAATTAGAGTTTTAAGTTGGTGATAAAGTATTTCTGAAGTTATCTCCATGGAAAGGAATACTCAAGTTAGGTAGGAAAGGGAAATTAAGCCCAAGATATACTGAACCCAATGAGATAATAGAAAGAGTTGGCCCAATGGCATATAGATTCGATTTACCTTCAGAATTATCTCGTATTCATGATGCGTTTCTTGTGGCAATGCTTAGAAAGTATGTACCAGAATTTGTATTATGAAGAGGAACCAGTGGAGATTCTTGACAGAAAAGAACAGGTTTTAAGGAACAAGACAATCCCGTTGGTAAAGGTACTATGGCAAAACCATAGCACGGAAGAAGCAACGTGGGAAGCCGAAGAGCAAATCAGAAACAAGTACCCGCAGTTGTTTAGTTGACAGACTTGTAACAAAATTTCGAGGACGAAATTTTTATAAGGGGGAGGTAAATGTGAACCCCGAATCCTAATTTCTCTACTTGAATATGTTCCCTATTGAGATTAGTGTGATGAGTAGGTTGATGTGGAAACTAGTGTGGAATGGTAGAGAAAATAATGGAAATTAGAAGAAAAGAGGAAATTTGGAAGGTTGACTTTTGGGGAAAATTTGGAAAAATTTTGGCTAAGTGTAGAAATTGGTGGGTGGATGCGTTGGATGTGTTGGATGATGGTTGTGTTGGATGCATTGGATGATGGATGCATTGGATGTGTTAGATGTTGGATGCGTTGGATACGTTGGATGATGGATACGTTGGATGCGTTGGATGCATTGGTGAAGGAAGGAAAATGGAAGTGAGGCATTGGGATGGCACGAGGGCTGGAGGGTGGCATGCGTTGAGCAGCCTCGGCCAGCGCCCAGGCATGCGTCGAGTAGCCCCGGTCGAACGCATGCATCGAGTGGATACGCCCATGCGTTGAGCACTGCCAAGCAGCCACACCCATGCAGTGAGCACCCTGCCGAGTAGCCATACCGTTTGTCGAGGTGCCCTGCCATGCAACTAAGCTTGCAGCCCATGCCATGCGCCCATGCAAACGAGCAAGCGATGGCCAGCACACGCTGCACGCCCATGCGTTGAAACAACACACTCATACGCCTAAGCACCCAGCCAAGCATCAAGGCGCCGCGCACAGCCCATGCGGCCAAGCACGCCCATGCATCGAGTGGCCAACACGCCCATGCGTCAAGTGGCCAGCCCATGCAGCACGCTTATGCGTTGGTGGCCAGCACCATGCGCCCATGCCAAGCAAGTCGTGCGAGTGAGCCATGCATCAAGAAGGAACGGTCACCCTATGCGTTGGTGATGGTTAGCTCCTTGCAATGGCTAAGTTAAATTTTCATGATAGTGAATTGGCTTGCTATGCGTTGAGAAGAGGCTATGCGTTGCTTATGGACTAGGCGTTGAGCAACCAAGAGTTGGACACATACAATGATGAAATCATCAGGATAACATCATCAAAACCATGTGTCTTCTTGGGAGGAAAGCCTTAAGCCTTAAGAATTTAAGGTGGTGGCATCAGATTGGAGGCCCATGAGTTGGCAAGGTGGGAAGAAGACACTTAGCTTGTGATGATCACAGCATTGCGTTGATGGGGTGAGAAGGAGACACTTAGCCATGCAGCCAAGTAGGTGGTGTCAACTCCAGAGAAGGTTTGGACGCCTATAAATAGAGCCAAGAGACTTCATTTTTAGTTCACAATTCAGAAATACCGTAAAAAGAGTGGGAAAGTTGAGCAAACCTTGCATTGGAGCAAAATCCATGCGTTAGACATAGAGGACGCATTGAACAGTGAGGTCTAAGGAGGACGCATCAACTTGGGACGAGGATTTCTCCTGATTTACTCATGCGTTTAGAGTGATTCCAAAGCCACCTGAAATCTCTGAAAGTCTAGTTTTCAGGGTAGGGCTGCCAGAAGAAAAGCTCGAAGGGATCAGACTGGAAATTGAAAAGAAGACAGAAGGGTCAGGCTATCGGATCAGTCTGAGCCAGTTTTGAAGATTCTATGATTCTGGTCAAACCACGAGAAGTTATGAGCTCAACTTTTAGGATGAGCTTCCTGAGACATTTGAGAATATGTTTTTAGAAGGAAGTATCTCAAAATAAGGTTCATAACTATGAGTAATATAAGCTATAATTTGAATCTGGATTCTAGGGGTGAAAAGGGAGCCCGAGGTAGAAAAGGGGAGCTACTAGAGTGAAAAGCTCCTAAGCAATCAAGGTGAGTGGCTAAAACGTTTTGACTAAAAAATTTTCTTAAATGTTTGATTACAACGTGTTATAGAAAGTATGTTTTAAAAAAAGAATATTCTCATGCCAACTAGTTTTACAAAGTGATTTCCAAGCATACTTAAAATGCGATACCGAAGGACATTTGAGAAGGTATCCGCTCAACTAGATACTGAAAGAAATTTGAGAAGGTATCTATTGGTACTGAAGGACGTTTGAGAAGGTACCAAACCAACCAGATACTAAAGGACGTTTGAGAAGGTATCTGAGCAGAAGTTCCTATGGTATGACGGTACTTAGTATGGCCACGTGCACGTAGGTAGAGTCAGAGATTGAGCAAAGGGTTCTCTCTTGACTAGTAGTTGGTGTTGGGATTGTTTTACCCACAGTAGAGTTATCCTCAACTCAGAAATAGTTTTACTATTTTATGATTAAAACAGCTTTATATGTTTTATGCTTGGAAAATGTTTATACTGCAGTACAAGTACTGTAGAATCTTATATTTCAATTAAACTCTTTATTGAGATTTGCATGAGAATAAATTATCTTTCTTAAGTCACTCACTAGGCGCAAGCTCACCTCGTTTTCAAATGTTTTCTTTTTTCCCCTCCACAGGTAGCGGTCAAATCCTCTGAAGATAGCTCTACATCTGCTCTGCCACCAAAGGATCAAAAGATTTGTAACCCATCTGTTTAGGTGGTTGTTGTTAATATAGTACACATGTTACTGTTGTTCATATAGGGACTAGGGTTAGTGGGTTTTGGGACTTGTGAATCTAATGTTGTAATAACTCTCAATATGTTATGTTTCTAAATTAATAAATTTTGGGCCTAAAGGCATTTCGCTGTACTTAAATTATATTTTAATATCAGAATTATTCCGCAAGAGTTATTAGGCATTAAGTGGCAGCCACAGGGTTGATAACTGCTGCAGTCACGCTCTTCTCTAGGCTAAAGAGGGTGGTCTGGGGCGGGGGTGTGACATATAAGTTGTTTTCAAGTATAGCAGAACAAATTTGAATACCTTTTATGAAAATGAACGTTTAATAAAAAATTAATTAATTATGAATATATAATTAATTCTCTCAAGTAATTTGAACATTAATCCAAAAACTGATTCTCGTTAAATCCTGTTGAACTACCAAGAGGATCTCATGGACCAATAACCTGAAGCTTTAACAGTATGTGAATAATTAATTAAACTCTTTAATTAAATTATTCACCATCCGTTAACTTTCGGACACTCCACTAAAGTTCGATAGCTGCACTCTTCGCACTACAGATATATTTTCTTGTCCATTGGATATAACAAATCAACAGTAGGATAACCCTTCATAAATTGATCGTAAGTACAGCTGGGCCAAAATTATCGTTGTCCCTGTAGTTACATCTAACTCCTTAAGTACTACTTATATCTCTAATGAACAATAAATCAGAATCCAACTATGATCAAATCCTTCTTGAGCCAGGAGAAGGTGTGACACCACATTGTTCAAACCCCAGAATCAGCCCTTAAGGGAGCAATTTATCTACTTACCCAGACATTAGGGAATGAGTGAATTCCTTCTTATGTAGATGTGTTCCTAGCTCCTCAATCAAACGAATCCTCAAAATGGTAGGCTTATTGAATCGGCGATCTGACCACTTTCACCCATACAAATCAAAGGACCACCCTCATAGGCAAGAGTTCACAACTCACTCAGGATTCGAGTCATGTTACCTATGGTCATCCTAGTGAAATGTAAGTCTCTATTATGAACAACATTATATAATGAAACTAAACATTTCCTAGTCCGGTCAAACAAACTCCTTTGTATAAAATATCCTCGCTCCCGTGTCTCCACATGAAGTATCAGGATCATATCATTTGTAGCACTTTACAACAATTGTAACACCTACAAAGCGGGTCATGCTCATAGTGTCACTAGGATAAGGTATCCAGTATCCATCTACTACAGACCATTTAGATTATCACATAAACATGATCCACCTGTTTGTCTCTACATACATGTTTAAGCTACAAGATAACTCTGGATGTTAGTTTAGTGGTTTGTGGTTAATGCAACTAATTTTGAAATAAAATATCAAATATTTTATTAGATAAATAAAAAGTTTGTACATTACAAATACAAACTATAAGACCCTAAGAGATTTAGGGCATCAACCCTAACATATCTAACCCAAACAAATGAAATTTATAAGACTCAAACTATAGCTAAAACTACTAGGTAGTAAAAGTGGAGTAAGAGGTCGATCCCAAGGGAACCTCTATAAATTGGCCAAAAAATGAACCTTGAATTAAAAAAGATAACAATTTGGGGGGTTGTTTGTAAAGAAACTATAAAAAATCAAGGTCAAATGCAAGAATTGATAGGAAAATTATAGTAAAGAGAGAAATGAGAGAGAATATGAAAGAAATTATGCAAGAAAATTTCAATTGAAAAAGAATCTTGTGGATTTTTTTTTTCTTTTTCTTTTTCTTTTTTTTTTTTTTTTTTTTTTTTTTTTGTTCATTAACCTAATTCCATCATTGACTTAGAATGAATTCATTCAATTTAATTGTTTCATAGTTCATTAAGGGTAGACCCTAATGCCTTAGTTAGCTAATTAACTAATTAACCCTAATTTAGTTCATAATTGCTTCCTAAAACATTCAACAATTAATCCCTAAGTTGCATTAATTTCTTAGGTTTTCTTAACTAACATTCTTGAAACTAAGAAGACTAAAATCAAGATTGATTAATTTGAATGTTTTAAACTAGCAAATTCTTTCAAGAAAATAGGAAAAAGTCCAAATTCTCATTTAAGATTACTAGTTCTTGCAACCTAATTACAAATTTGCTACAGAGCTATGTAATTTTACATGCAAAAATTCATAAAAATTGAGTTGTCAATTCAATCTTTAAAAGGTTTTATTCAAATTTCAGCAAGAACATTCAAGAACAATAAATTGTAAGAAGAAAATTAAAGAAAAGCTTCAAGAATTGATTAAGCAAAGAAAAGAAATTACATACTCATGAATTGACAAATTCTTCAAGCAATCCATTGAATTCAGCATTGCAATGTACAAAGAATGAATAAGATTGATAGAATCTCACTAAAAAATACAGAGAAAAACTCTCTAATTTCGTGTGAATTGAATTTTCTCTCCAGAAAAATGTGATGATCTCCCTCTTCATGTCTGAAACTATAGACGAAGGCAAGCAACGTCTTCTTATGTTGAGGGAAGGTAGAGTCTTCTCTACAACTCATGGAGAGAGAGAGGGATGGGTCTTCTCTACAACATACATCTCCAACACATTCATCCTAGAAGACATGGTAGATGGATTCCATAAGAGGAGAGGGTTCTCGTTCTCCATCAAAATGGCTTAGGTTATGGGTTGTGTAGTCAATTTCCTTTTGGAAGAGTGAAGTTCATCAAGGGGTGTCTTCATGAATGATTTCAACGGAGTTGGAGTGAAGCCATGAATGGGCTTAGCCAAACATAGTGTGAGGTTGTTGTAGGCTAGTTACCCAGGGTCGGTACCTTAGGATGCTTGCATGTTAGAGTTACATGCATGTAACATTATTCATGCATATGAGATTGTGTGGAGGTTGAGGTTGGAAAAGAGTTCTTCGTACATATTGGCTCGGTGTGGCTTGTGTGTATGTGTGTGTGCTTGCTTAACCAACGAAATTCGTGTGGGCCTTGTGAGATGCTGTTAGGAATTACATTCAACGAGAGGTTTGGGAGAGTTGAGGAGAATGATTGTTTCCGCATTAACCATAAGAGTGAACCACGCTAAGGAGAAGAAGGCTGGCTAAGGGATGTCTGACAAACTAGACTTGCAACCCATGAACATAGGCGAGGCGTCTAGAGAGAACCCCTTGATATTGCACGAAGAAGGCAAAAAACTATATTTCGATGCCAGCCTTGTGAGACCCTATTTGGTAACCATTTGGTTTTTTATTCTTAGTTTTTGAAAATTTAGCATATAAACACCCTCACTTCTAAATTTCTTGATTTGTCATATACTTTTTACCAATGATTACCAAAACCAAGCCAAGTTTTGAAATCTAAAAAAAAATAATTTTTAAAAACTTGTTTTTGTTTTGAAAATTTTCCTAAGAACTTAATGCTTTTACTTAAGATTGATGCAAACCATTGTAAGAAATTGACAAAAAACAAAATAGAAAAAAAAAAACTCATTTTTTAAAAACCAAATGGTTAACAAACGAGACCTAACAAAAATGTAATAAAGTCTCATAAGTATAAAAATGATTTAGAAAATTAGCCTATTACATTATTAATATTTCATAAATATCCTAAAATTTAGTAATATTTCATAACTAAATTTAATCAAAAATTTTAGGACATTTTTAACCTTTTGATAGATTATCTCTCATCTTTTGATTTTGTAATAGCCTAAAATAATTATATATATATCATTTTCGGATTTAATATTAATTATATAAGGATTTTAATTTTTTGAAATATCATTAGTTACATTATCTCTCATCAACAAATTATTGAAATATTTTATTCTTTCCTTATTAATATTATTTTCGAATTTTAATTTTATTTCTGTTATTTATTAAATTTTGATCGATATTTATTTAATACAAGATATTTCAAATTAATGTCTCCATCATTTTAGGAGATTTCACTTATTCGTTTATTTTCTTTCATATTCCTAGTTGAAAATTGAGTGATCTCTCTATTAAGATCTCAAGTATATGTCTAATATACTGGTAATATACTAAAAGATATAAATATACATCACATACACTATGGTTTATTTTTTGGTGTGTTTACAAATAAACTGTAACATGTAAATATACATCATATGTATTGTTTGGTATATAAGACGATATTGTACAAATTATCTTGTTCATGGACTTATCAAATATACTCTGGTTTATTTCTAAAAAAAATCAAATATCATAATGTTATATATCAAATATACCTTGTGTTTTTTTCTTCGAACTTCTTGTCAATTCTTACTTTCATTTATAAGAGCGACAACTTTTGAAGTTTTTTAAAAACCTTGCTTTACTTGTATAAGTTTTGAAAAAAAAAACCCATTTTGAGTTTATAACCATAAGAAAGTTCACATACATACTTATTTTATATTAATATTATAATTTTTTTAAAAAAAACAAACAAATAAACAAACTTAATGGTAAGGAATGATGAAAAGATAAATTGAGCCGGACTTTTGTGTAAAATAATAGTCTATTATATTTTAGGCTATTAAAGTAAAAAAAAATAGAAAAGTTCAGTCAATTGTATAATTAGATTTAGGATTGTTTTCAAATATAGAAAAATGAATCAAAATATTTACACATACAACAAAATTTCAAAATCTATCAACGATAGAAGCGACATTGATAGACACTGATAGTCAGTATCTATTATTGATAGATTTTAAAGTTTTGTTATATTTTGTAAATATTTTCAACAGTTTTATCATTTGAAATAATTTTCCTTTGATTTTTTTTTAGGTTACGTGTAGAAAACCCTAAAAATAGTACTAAATAATAAACAATGTTAACTTGTTTGGAAAGACGTAAAATATGTATTTATAAATTTTAATAAATTTTTAACATTTTATTTTCATAATTTTTTTCAAGTTATCTACCAACATCAACATTTTATTGAATTTGCATTGACATTTTTGCAAAATTGGAACATTGATGTTTTCATCGATATCAATATTTTAAACCTTACACTCGATATGTTTATAAACTACAAGTCAAAACTATTGAGGAATATAAAAATTGACATTTAATCTTGAAGAAATTTTTCAAGGCGACAATTAAACAATTATACATTTTGTAAAGTACATGAGCTAAATCATTGTAAATCAAATTTTAAAGACTAAATTATTAGCTCTATGAAAGTTGAGGAACCAAAAATGATTTTTAACCTACAATTTATTTGAGCCTTGGAAATATTTCATTTTAAAATGATAGAAACTAACTACATTTAATCAACAGTAAAAGTAGGGGTATACATGGATTAGGTTGAATTGGATTGAAATCCTTTTTAGACTCAACTCAATTGTTCAAGTTGTAAATTTCTTCAATCCAAATAATCCTTATTAAAAAATGAACCCAACACAACCATAAAATATTTAGGTTGGATTGGTTTGAATTACTCAAGTCATTTATTTACATTTTTGTTCTAAAAATTAGTAATATGTTAGTACGTAGATATTTGATTTAATTATTTTTATATATTGAATTGAGATTAACAACTCAATTTAAATTTATATAATGCATATTTTCTTTTCAAAATGCTAAAAAAACTTTTTTTTATGAGTGGTTAGAGAATAAATTATCTAAAAATAATGAAACTAAATGAAACAAAAATAAATTTGTGCATATAATTGAAAATGAGTAATATATATATATATATACATTTTAAAGTAAATAATAAGTTCAGGTTGGTTCGAGTTGATTTGAATTACTTTAGGTGACCTTTGAACCAATCCAACCCAAAAAAATTTATTTATTTGAACACAATCCAATCCAAATGAGTTGATAACCCAACCCAATCCAAACTCGTTGATCGATTTTTTCGGGTCATCGGATTTTTTAAAGACCCCTACGTAGAAGTAATACTACACTTTAAATAACTCCTAAAATAAATTATGTAAACAAATATAACTCGACCCAAAACAGTTTAGTACAATCACCCAGCTAACATCCATTAAGCTGGACAAATATATACAACCTAAATCCTTGACTCAAGTCCTAAGAAAATTTGTACAACCACCACCATTTTTGAAAGCCAAATGATACAGCCTCATTTCATTGAAATGACCTTCCGAACATGCTTCAATAATTGACCTACAAGATAATGTACGTGCATTTATAACATTAAACACCAACTTGGCTCACATCATTGATACAACAATGTTGGTCAAGGGCGAAAAATTTCCTCGTACTCCTTCCTTGTCTGTCATATTTCTGATATTCAATAACACAATAGTCGTTGGTTCATGTCGGTTGAGGACGAAAAATTTTCCTAGTACTGTAGCTGGTCTGAAACTTTTTCTATACTCTTTCCTTTCATTGCTTGCCATATTTTATGATGTGTTAAATTCTGAAAGGAAAGGGTAAGTACTACTCTAGTACTATAAATTTTTCCCGAGGGCTCGCATAAGCTTATCTTTTGGGGGTCCAATAGTGTACTAGTAGCCAACGTTTAATTCCCCTTGGCAGCTCCTGGATTGCGCCCAAACTGGATAATCATTGGCTTGCCTTTGAACACATAGCCATTTACTAAATTCTGTCAACACAATGAATTTGGCATATTAGATATTTAGCCCATTTTACTCCAACCGGAAGAATATAACAAACCAAACACAAATAATACCACAACCTTCAAGTATTTGGAATAGAGCAGGGGAATAGGGAAGTTAGCATTTCTCTGAGGTTCTAAAATATAGGAGAGAGACCATATACCGGCCCTCATGCTATGAAGCACAACACTTCATTCTAGGGGTGGTATCGGTGTCGGACACATTCCTTCAGATACACAGAGGACCTGTGTCCGAAACACGCCAATCTGCATGTCCTAATTTTTTTAGTTTCGGCTACGGCTGAAAAAGAATTCTAGGAACTATTGTCCGAAGTCTAGGCCCAAATTTAAAGTCCAATTACTTTCTTTTCAAAAAAAAAAAAAAAAAAAAAAAAAAAAAAAAAAAAAAAAAAAACCTAAAAAGTAAACTATAATATAACAAAAAAACCCTAAAAAGTAAAAACGGAATATAATATAACATTCAACTCCCCTCCAACAATGTCGTGCAATTTAGGGAAACTAACGAGCACAATAGTCTTCCCTGTTCTCCTTCTCACCGAAGGAGAAGTTGTTGTCAACGTCTTTTGCTCGCCACTACCATTGCTTTCTGTTTGCTATCAATGTGTTCTAGCCTCCTCTTTCATATCAACTATCAAGTTTTTTTCCCCTTTGAGTCTATCATTATAAAGTTACTTGCCGCCGGCTGCCTATCGTCAAAGTTCAACCTCTTTTATATCAACTATCAAGTATGTTTTTTTTTCTTTTTAAGTATATCATTATCAAGTTACCCACGGTTGGCTGCCTATCTTCAAAGTAAAACTTCTTTTATATATTTTATATATTTTTTTAACCATTGCCCACGGTTGAATGTCGTTTTCTAATTTTCAAACTCTTACATGTTACATATACATATATATATATATACATACATACATACATATACACACATACATATACATATATATATACAAACATACATATACATATATATACACATATATATTAGCCACTGTCATTTACCAATCCTCAAAGTTCGAACTTTTTTAATATTTTTTTCTTCTTTAAACCTATAAGTTAGCCATTGCCGAACTTTAAAGTTGAAATTCTTATATTTTTTTTCTTCAAGTGTATTAAGTTGGCCACTGCCATCTTCAATCCCTTATAATTTTTATATATATTTTTTTTTTGTTAAATGTTAGGATGACATCTACAAACTCTAGCCAATATCAATCATCAAATAGTTCCATGGAATCTACCACCTTTGAAGATGATTCAAAACTCCTATGGCAATATATGACTTAAGATTCAAAAGATAAGTAATGGGGGTCGAAATTTTTCATGGCAATGCAACTTTTGTCATGACATAAAGATGAACTCATATACAAAGTTAGAGCTCACTTGTTGAAGAAAAATAGTAAAGGAGTTGGGTCATGTTTAAAAGTCACTCCTATAGATATAGCTGATATGCAAAAAATACATTTGAATAGAAATAAAAGTTCCTAAAAATGTTCTTTTGCCACCTAAATCACCCTCAATAATATCAATTGAGGGAGTTGATGTAAGTAATTCTCTCACAAGTAACTTCGACTTAGAGAACAAGAAAAGAAAAGGCAGTACAAGTGCACTTGAAAAGTCATTCAACAATACATCACGGGACCAACTAGATGTGCTTATTGCTTTTATTTTGTGGGCTTGTTGTTTTCATTTAGCAAGGAATCTACATTTTATAGGTGTCTTTACTATATCGCAATTTGCTGTCAGGATATGTGCCTCCTGAATATAATAGCTTGAGAACAGGTCTTCTCAAAAGAGAAAAGGCAAATATTGAAAGATTATTGATACCTATTAAAGGTGAACGACATAAAAAGGGAGTGAGTATTGTGACTGATGGATGTAGTGACTCATAAAGATTGTTGATTAACTTCATGGTCATTTCTAATGACAAACCAATGTTTAAAAGTCAATGGATTGCTCCCGTGAGATCAGTAATTTATTGCAAATTTGATGAAGAAAGTGATTAATGAAGTCGGGCATGAGAATGTTGTTCAAGTGATCATAGAGAATGCTTCCAATTGAAAAGGTGTCGGACAAATTATCGAAGCACAATTTCTAAAGATTGTATGGACACTATACACAATTATCAAATTTTCAACATTTTCATAAAATTGGGACATTGAAATTTTCATCGACATCGATATTTTAAACCTTGGACATAATATGTTTATGTACAAAGTCAAAATTGTTTTAAAAAAATATATACAAATAGACATTTAGTTTTGAAGAAATTTCAAGGCAATAATCAAAACGGTTACACATTTAAAAGTGCATGAACTAAATTGTTATACATTTAAAAGTGCATGAACTAGTTACAAATTTAAAAGTATATGAGCTAAATCATTACAAATCAAGGACTAAATTGTCACCCCATGAAAGTTCAAGAACCAAAAGTGACTGCTAACTTGCAATTTTTTATCTATTTATAATTATTATAGTCGACAAAAATTGTGCTTGGGCACTTTATTGCACCTTCACAATTATGAGCATTATATGTTATCACTTGAATAGTGTTCTCATGACCAACTTCATTAATCACTTTCTTCATCAAATTTGTAATGAAGTCCTTATCTGTGATCTCACTAAAGCAATCCATAAACTTTAGGAACATTGGTTTGGCACCAGAAATGGTCATGAAGTTAATCAACAAGCTTCTTTGTGAGTCACTTTATCCATTGCTCATAATACTCACTCCCTTATTATGTCATTCACTTTTAGTAGGTGCCAATAATCTCTCAATATTAAGAGAATACTTTTCCTCGACATATTATATCCAAGAGGCACATATACTGACAACAAATTATTTGCAATGTAAGTAAAGACACCTAGAAAACATGGATCCCTCACTAAATGAAACAACAAGCCCGCAAAATAAAACATTCAAGCAATAAGCGCATCCAATTGTTCTCGTGATATCTTGTTGGATGATTTTCCAATTGCACTTGTAAAGAATTTTCTCTTGTTCTCTAAGTCAAAGCTACTTATTGGGAGAATTATTCACATCAACTCTACCAATTGATATGACTGAGAGTGATTTAGGTGACAAAAAACATTTTTATGAGCTTTCTTTTTCTATTTGAATGTTGTCACATCTAATTTTTGCATATCAACTATATCTTTCAAAGTGACTTTTAGACACGGCCCAACTCCTCGACCATTTATCTTCAACAAGTAAGCTCTAACTATTGTATATGAACTTTCTTTAAGTTACATTGCCACGAAGAATTTCCATCCCCATCACTCAATTTTTGATTCTTTCATCACATATTGTCATAGGGATTTTTAATCATCTTCAAATGAAGTAGATTCCATAAAACTATTTGATGATTGGCAGTGGCTAAAGTTCGTAGATGTCATCCTAACATTTACCAAAGAAAAAGAATACATAAATTATAAGAAATTGAAGACAACAATGGCCAACTTGATACACTCCAAGAAAAAATATTCCAACTTTAAAGTTCCACATTAGCTAACTTGATAGATTAAAGAAAAAAAAAATTGGTAAACAACAATGACTAATATATATAGATATATAGTTTGAAGATTGGAAAACAACATACGACCGTGGGCAATGGCTAAAATATATATATATATATATATATATATATGAGGTTGAACTTTGAAGATAGGCAACCAATGATGGGTAACTTGATAATGATAGACTCAAAGGGGAAACGAAAGATATACTTGATAGCTGATATCAAAAGAGATTAAAGATTGAGGCTAGAACACATCGGCAGTGAATAAAACATAGCGTGGGTAGAACACAATAGTTGATATCAACCCCCTTGCCCTTAGGTTGTTCTTTTGTTTTTTGTTGAAATATACATGGGTGTTTCTTTTTCTTTTCTTTTTTTTTTTCCTTTTTTCTTTTTTTTTTTTTTTTTTATAAAAAAAAAAAAAAAAAAAAAAAAAAAAAGAAGAAGAAGAAGAAGAACATGTCGCCGGCAACTTCTGCTCTAGTGAAAAGGAGAACTAAGAAAACTACTATGCCCGTTTGTTTCCGAGAATTATACAGAAAGGGTGGGAGGAAAGTTGAAAAGTTAATGTTATATTCAACTTTTACTCTTTAGGTTCTATGGTTTTTCTTATATTTATTTTAAAAGAATTGTTTCTTCAATATTTTTACAGCCATGTCTGAGAATTACCCTTATCGTGTCTCAACATATTGGAATTTTTTTTATAAAAAAAAAACATGCAAATTGGTGTTTCGGACACGTCCCCTGAGTGTCCAGACGAGTCCAAACATCTGTGTGATGCATATTTGACACTGATACTACCCCTAATAAAGTATTTGTGCTTCATAGTTGTACCAATTATAAGCCAGCTGCATAGAACTTAAGTTGAACAAAAATCTCTTCTAGCTTTTGTTTATATTGCAATCAACTCAAACATGTAAGAGAAGAACAATTACTCCATAATTCCACAAAGTGGAGTGGAATTCTGGTTGATCCTTGACAACCAAAAGCACTCATGATCAATATGTCGAGTGAATAGTGATCAAGAAAAACATGGATCGAAATAATCAAATACATACCAAGGCATGTTGTGCAAGCTCAACCGAGGGAAATGTTACAAATGCTTGGCCCCTCATTCTTCCCTCCTGAAATTTAGAATAAGAAAAATTTTGAACCCCAGGTCATGATTATACACAATCAGATGAGCTATCCCTATTTTCTGCTCTTTCTTCAAGAAACTAACACACATTGATAAAAGATCATATTACACTAGGTCGCATTCTTTTGAACAATTGATAACCTAGGTCATATTTTATTTGATTTTTTTCCCTTAACTGCTATGGTCTGTAACTTGCAGCATTCAGATCCCTTTTTTTCTTCTTTCCTTTTTTTCCTTTTTGGAAAAAAATTTCAATACAAGTTTTGTTCGTTTGATAAAAAGTCATACATTTACACTCCAATTCTTTGCAAGACTATCATGCTAACAGGACAATTTCTCCCTTCCTCAAACTTGTAGGGAAATGTCCCAAGCATGGTCAGCAAGAATCCAAGACTGATAAGTTCGTCTTCTTCAAATACTCGGGGGTATTTTTAGCGTCCCATGCTTTATAGTATTAAAATCTAAGATGGTGTATTTTCTATATACTGTGAACTTTAAATAGCTAAGTTATAGTACGTTAGTGCATCTCACCCTTTAAAAATAATGATGAAATGAGATCTAATTGTATAGAAGAATTGACAAAGATTAACCAAAACATCATCTTTTTTTAATTTTTTTTTCAATCAAGGATGTATAGCATTTCTCGAGTGTGGAGAATCAACCTATGCAATCTTCAGCCGCACCTTTCCATAATTTACAACTACAAGACTAAGCTTTGGTAAGACTTCCCTTATTTATGCTTCCCTTTGTAAAAGCCAATGCCTAATAATAAAGCATATTATGTATATTATTAGCCCCCCAATTCAGACAATGAGGCAACTTTGAAGATGTTTCTTTTATGCTCTTCAAGTAATCAGAGAAGAAATTACATAATTCTCGGTTAATCAAAAACTGATTGTCAAATAATACCTAACCTGCATTAGCTTCACAGTTAGAGCAGATTTGGCTTCATCAATACCTTCAAATAATGATCCTACAAAATAAAAACCACCTAGTTAAAACTAAACCTCTCATTGGAAAAGATAAGCACCATATAAAATTTTATAAGTTTAAAAGTTGGCAAAGAAAAGCATTAGAAGAATGTGAAAGTAATGTTCTTCCATGCATCAAAAAACCAGATATATAGGCCTATCCTAGGGTTACATTGAGGTGACATTCAACTTATAATTAGTTGCACATTCTGGAAATCTTCAAATTTACATCTTGACATATTGATCTAACAAAAAGTCTGATGCAAAATTTTAGCAATAGACCAGGACAGGTTCTATATTTTGGTGTATGGTTCCCACAAGGACTTGGTATTGCAGGACGATTGACCAGTGAGTGAGTCGAGACACAGAGAGCGTGTAAATGGGAGGAACATAGTGTGGAAGTAGCCAACTGATAGTAGCTTGGAAGAGAGAGATTCTCAAATCCTTGTTTTATCCCGAGATAAAATGTACTAGAGTAGTTTAGTATTTCAGTATTTCCTTTACCCTACATATGAATTTATGATATTGTTTAATACTATTTACCTGGTTCTAACCAAGATAATAAAGATAACAGATCATCCAAAGTACTGACACCCAGAATCAAACTTAACAAAATACTTCAACTAAGCCCAACTTTTTTTTTATAGGAAAAAAGAAACATTGTTGCTTTATCTAAAATAAAGCATAAACTAAAATAACTCTGACCAAAGCATCGTTGATTTATCTAGTATAATTTATCCTGAAGGCTATATCATAGTTGATGGCTCAAGCTCATCAGTTCTCTAATGCCTCAGATTAGTTTTCTTTTTTTTTTTCCCCCCCTCTCTCTCTCTGGCTTTTTTTTTTTTTTTTGGTTGATATTCCTGCTCCTTTTCCTCTAAATGGGAATGGGAACAATACATAAATCCATGACACACAATTAGGAGGAAAGGTCTCGCAGGATGAATGGGAGATCTGGATAACAAGAAGTTGTATGTTTTAGATGTTGGGAAAAGAGCCAAACCCATTTAGTGAGGGCATTTGTCGGTGTCAAGGGACTACACAAGAAAAGGTCAAAGGGGATCCATAAATATGTCAAAAGTAATTCACACGGGTACATCCCAAACTTCTACCCATCTCACAAGCTTTCCCTTAATAATTGAACCCCTACCGAGGATTTTTTCATATCTATTCTAAAGCTTACCAGTTCAAAAAACCTATACCAACAAGAAACCTAGCCCTTGTACTCAGTGGGCACGACAAATGTATCGTGGCCATTCCAGCCTCATCCAAACCTTTTGACAAGAAAACCAATACGGTGACGAAGAAAAAATAAAGAATTTTTGGTTCATGGAGGAAGTAAGGATAGCAAAGAAAGTAAAACAAAGCCATTGTAAGGAGAACCAGTGAATAGAAATGAAGAATGCTCAATCATGTGTCATTTTTGTGATTCTGATCTGAGAACTCTATATTTGTTATCTGTTTCAATTGAAAAGTTCTATCTCTCGATAGTTGTTGATGAGGAGGACTATGGATGTTGTTTGATGGAGAAGATGGGAGGGGGAGCCATGGATGAGGGTGTTGATCAAAGGGGTTAGGGGTATCCGGCATGGTGAACTCCGATGGGGGTGAGTGTGGGGAAGAGACGCAAGGTTGAGAGAAGCCGTAGAGAGATTATTTTTGGCTTCTACTTCTAGTTCTTTTGGGATATTTTTGTTTGGGTGGTCCTTTGCTCTTCAAAATGATTGATGTAGGGCTAATTTGGGAATTTGAAGATTACTAAGATGGCTGTATTTTAATATTTGTTTTTAATCATTTTCCAATTTAATATTTTAGTTTAGGTGTGACAAAACTCTTCTCCTTTGGTTCTATTTAAAGGAGATAAGGTTTAGTTAGCTAGTTAGCTAGTTAGGCGCGAAACCACCATTCCCTTTGGATCTATTTAAAGGGAACATTGTCTAACATTTCATTCATTATTCAACATCAATAAAACTCCTTCACCAAGATTATGTTAGGTACTTAAGCACCTTGGAGAACCACACCCCAAAAGCTAGCTATTGGGGTGGGAGAGCCAAGCCACTTAAGTACCACATTGGTCATCCCATTCTAACCAATGTCGGACAAAGGCATCCCATACTACATTGGTTCCTAACAATACCCCATCCCCAGAAAGTCGACATCCCGACAGCTACTCCGGCGGTACTTCACTCGGCCACACCCGTTCAGAACCCTCCGCTGGTTCCACTCCGGAACGTCGACAACTGGCTTTAATATAATTGTTAGGTACTTAAGCACCTTGGAGAACCACACTCCAAAAGCTAGCTATTGGGGTGGGAGAGCTAAGTCACTTAAGTACCACATTGCTCATCCCATTCTAACCAATGCGAGACAAAGGCATCCCATACTACCTTGGTTCCTAACAGATTACTCCAAGAAACTCATCTCTTCAACAATTGCATCAGTGAGATCTATCTCTTGCACTTGGGGCACCCTTTTAAAAGGGATGAAATTCTTTGGAATATCTTCAAAAGAGCTTTCAGCCGGACTGTTTGGCAGTAAAGGAATGTTCGAATCTTTCAAGATAAAAGATTTTTCTTCTCATAATCTTTTTAATACTATGGTTCTTTTGGTTGTATCCTAGTATAAATATTCCCCTCTTTCAGTATTATAGCTATAATTTTGGCATAGCCTAACAGGATAAAAGGAGAATAACAACAAATAATTTTTTTAAAAGGAAAGAAAAAAGAAAAAAAATGCTTATCAAAAAATCAACAGGGAAATTAATTTCCATATATGCACAAAGGCTGAACTGGAGCGAAGAAACTTACCAAAAATATAGTAGAGGTCATCATTCAATACATCTTTGGCTAAGTTCTTGATATACAGCACCGAAGTAGGATTCCCAGCAGTATAGTTCTGAAATATCCATGAAATTTCCAACATTAGTTTTATCACAGATAAATTTTCATCACTCAAAGGTAAATTAGGAGAAAAAAGGGAGCTATATGTTCGACCTTAAACCAGGGAAATCAATGCAAAATTTATTAAACATTGGACCTTGAACATTGGAAGTGAAATTTATTCCCAGCAGTATAGTACCTTGAACATTGGAAGTGAAAGAATTTCTTCTGGAGGCAATTTGCCTCTCTCTAAATCTTCAAGCGTTGCATAGGGCTTTAGATCATTTGCTTCCTTTTCTGTCTCTTCACAATCATTGTTAATGTTATCAACTTTTCCATCGTGAATCACTTTAGGGGCAATCCTAATCTGCAACGATTAAACAAGGGAATCTGAAGGAATCATATAAATAAGATCATATGCCAATTAGTTACATCTTATGATAAAAGCAACCTGAATGACTGGGTTTTTCTTTTTGATCATAGGAATCTCTTTTGGAACCAATGTGGAAGGCTTCACCCCAACAGCCTCATGAGCCACATTTTTGTCTATCCCAGGGCCTACAATTGTTTCACATCTAGAACGCTTGTCTCCTGATTTTGCAGTTTTTGAAACTCCACTTGAATTATATTTTCCATCCACATCCTGAGGCAAACTTAAATCCAATTAATCAGTAAGTTCCAAAAAAAAAAAATGGGAGTACATTATGTATCTCATCTCAGCTAGAAACATTCTAGAACAAGAAACGAATAGAATATAAAATAAAACCGTAATCCCTTGATGCACCTAAAAAATAAAGGACAGGATGCACATTTATCAACATTTATCAACAAAGGAAAGAACATTTATCAACATGAAAAAATAAAGGACAGGATGCACCTAAAAAATGTAGATGACAACATCAACAAAAATTGACATCATCGTCCGTAGGAATAAAAGAAGATGAATAATTTTGCTGACATGCTCTCAGTATAATTTCGAACCACAATAAAAAAATTAAAAAAATTACAAGATCCACGGGGCCCAATGGATATACGGGGAAATTTATGAAAAATACTTTTTAAGAAGTTTCACTTATGTATGAAATTTATAAAAGATGGGAGAGGGTCCAATCCAAATAAGTTACAATAACCTTCTCTTCAACTGGACAAGAGTGAAGAGAAAATGTAGGAAATAAAGATGTGAATATTTACACACACACAAAAAAAATAATAAAAAAAGGAGGATAGAAGGATCTTCAAAGGTGTTGACTATCGGCCAAATAATCTCACTTCCAGTCTGTACAAAAAATTGATGCAAGGTCCTAGTTAAAAGACTTGCAAAACTGTTGCTACTAAATGACTAAAGAGTTGTCCTCCACACCATAGCTCAAATTAATCAGCTGATTCATATGGGAATGTTCCAAAGAAAAAATGGTCATACTCTTATTTGGATATACCTTTAGTATTAGTCAGAGCAGACTTTTGGGCTCCCACTGAAAACAGAATTTCATCCAAGCTAGAAAAGTGAGAGAGTTTTACCAGCTCTAGGCAAGTTACCTCTTCTGAGGACTCCATTTCTGACTCATCGCTGGACATATTTGTTACTTGAGGCCTTGGAGTGGCAGGAGGAGGAAGAGGTGGCAGCGATGGTTGTGCAGGAATGGAAGGTGGGAGAGGTGGAGTGGGTAGAGGCAATCGGAATGGAGCTGGAATGTTCATCTTGTTCATTAAATGCAGCACCTACAATTAAAAAACTAAGTTGTAAGAATTTACTTCAAATATGCTCCAGAATTTAGACGTATAAATTATCATTTCATTTGTAGTAACCTGAGTATAAAAGCGAGGGACAGCTATGAGGGCATTAACAATGTTGGTCAGGATATTACCATCTGGAGGAGGATAAGCATACCTAAAAAAAAGTTTTTACCAAATCTTATTGAATGCACAACCAAATACAATTGTCTTCACAAAAACTTCGTAAAGAACAAACAATTTAGATAATGAAAAACCCTAAAGTAAAATAGTAATTTTAAAGGAAACGTATCTAATCAAGACATGAAAAACAGGTGATGCAGTACAAATGGTATCCCAATAATATTTATACCTTTTCCCATTAGGGATTGTATGTATTTTCTCTTTGGATTATTTTTTTTCTCTTTTAATGATAAACCAAAATTTTTTGAGAAAAAGTGAGCCCAACCAAGGAGGACCTCCTAGCCAATATTGTATCCGGAAAAAATTAACCTGCCACACAAAAAAACTCAACCTTCTTGGATGTTTACCTTCCACACACAGGAAAAATAAAGACATTTGACTGAAATGTGCCAGCCAAACAATGACAAAAGAAGCAAACAGGAAAAGGTTTGGAAGGGCAAGGACTCCAAAGGCAGATATCCCCCCTAAAGGGGTAGTCCACAAGTAAAGATAACAAATCCATAACATCTTTACTCTTAAAGATATGTTTTTTTTAGGCATCCTTTCAAACTACCAAAAGATCCTTTAGCTTAATCATGTTCAAGTTTTTTATTGGAATCTCAAGTTGAAACGCATTGCCTGCATCTTCACAGATAAGCCATCCACTGCCCAAACCATTTAAGGAAGCAGGTCAGCACTGAAGAATCCACGACTTGGTATCCTCTCTGTTAGACATTCAAATTGTCTCTACAGCATTGTGGAAAGCCATCCATTCAAGGGTCTCATCACCTGTTAAAATTCCTTCTTAATGGTACCACCCAACCATTTGAAGAAGCAGACTAGCACTTATTCACTTATTTATTTTTAAGATAAAAATTAAGAAATAAAATAAAAAATAGCTTCGTTGTAGAGGTTATATTGTAGATTCTTGGGGAAGAAAACTTGAGCTCCCTATCCTCAATCCACAAATCCTCCCAAAAACAGATTCTATCGCCTCTGCCCAACTTTAATTTGTACCATTTTTCAGCTATGCAACAGGCTTTGTAGATGGATCCCCAAGGACCCTAGGTGGGCCAGTGATTTAAGAAATTGGAATCCAATTTCCTTCATTGAAGAGATGCCTCTCAAGCCATATTTTCCATAATAACGCTATAAATGTGATAGACCAATGTTACGAGAGCACCAACTAATACCAAATATGATAAGAATTTATATCAAATGGAGGCAAGTAAAAGTATCTTAAAAAAAAGGAGGTAAAGATCCTCTTTGGTCTTATTACAATAGCTCTGTATCGTTGCTCACAGTCCAAGAAAGGTAGTCTTTTCATTGGCTAATGGGATTTCGCACCTAACGGTCTCGAGTGATTCCTTCCTCTTCTAGTTTTGGAGTCGAGTAGCATTAAAATGCATCAATTCAATAAAAACAAACTATTTGGGCTTTCCTTAGTAGCAAATCACTAGTATTTGGCTTCTTACATTAAAGGCACACCAACTCTGATTTATGTTACATTCTCATTAACTCTAAGTCAGCTCTGTAAATTCCTGATTTTATCTTCATTTACGTCAAAGTTTTCAGTTTTCACTGATGTCCCTAATTGGCATGTCCTTTCTCATATATATATTGTTGAAAAAGGTTGTTTTAGACCTAAGGGCTTTTTTGTCTTTTCATATGGTGTCTAAAGTATTAGGGTTTTTGTCTGATGGTATATCTGATTCTGGGGGTCTTGTAAAATATAACAAAATCAATAAAAACTCTCTATCGTGGTTTTTTCTCCCTGGTCTAGGGTTTTCTACGTAAATCTAGTCTTCTTTCTTCTTCCCTTAATTTCAATATGGTATCAGAGCAAGGTGATGAAACCCTAGCTGAGATAGAAGAAATTCAATAATCAACTTTAGCAAATAATAGGACTCCGACAGATCATTCAACTAATGTTGCAAATCAAGCCGTTGTCGATCGTTATCTCCAATCTATTCTCAGCCCAACTCAGACGCAACAGCTGCTCGAAATTGGTCAAACCGCGCCGCACGAACTAGGGTTGTAGCAAACGCAACCACCCAGCCCAGAAGCTCTTCAGTCGCGCCGACCCAACTGCTCCAGCGATCGGGTCGCTCCAGCCGGTCAGATTAGGTGTCGCTCAACCGCTCCAGCCGTCTCAGCCAAGCGAATGCCTCCTGTCTTCGCGCATCCCAGCCGCACCGACACTAGGTGGAACCACGGGCAATGTGCCCTCGGCTTCAGGTGGATTTCCAGCCGCACATCAGCAGCCGTTCTCCCTCGTCCAGCCACAATACCCTCCAACTGTGACTACCTTTCCCATGGCTGAAGCTTCTGGTTCGGCTTCATATGGGCGGACATATCCCATGCCAGCACCTTACAATTCTCCTAAACATGAGTCAGTTGGTTATGGTGGCCCTGTTGGGATCCAACAACAGTTAGCAAGCTTACAGCAATAGATTTCGACGCTCAGAGCTTTTTTTGGGACCACGATGAATCATCAAACAAGTTCCCATCCCAATTTGTCTCCAGGTCTCCCGTTATATTCGGAAAACCTAGTAGCTACTTATCCTACTTTACCAACTGCGAATATTTTGTCTGGTTCTATTCGAAATTCTACGAGGGTAATCATCAGAGAGAAACTAAATGGCCAGAATTACTTCTCCTGGTCTCAATCTGTTAAAATGGTCCTCGAGGGGCGATATAAGTTCGGGTATTTGACTGGGGAAACATCGAGACCGAACCCTGGGGAACCTCAGGAGCGTATATGGGAGGGGGAGGATTCTCTCCTCCGCTCAATTCTGATAAACAGCATGGAACCTCAGATTGGAAAGCCCCTACTCTATTCAGCTTCTGCTCGGGATATTTGGGAGGCTGTCCAGAAACTATATTCGAAAAAGCAGAATGCTTCACGGCTGTATACATTGCGGAAACAAGTCCATGAGTGCAAGCAAGGGACCATGGACGTGACATCCTACTTCAATAAACTGTCGCTATTATGGCAAGAGATGGACTTGTGTCGTAAAGTTGTCTGGAATTGCCCGATTGACGGAGTTCAGTATTCGAAGATTGAGGAAGTTGACCATATCTATGATTTCCTGACTGGTCTTTATCAGGAAAGTCATGACTCTATGAAAATGTACTGTGATAATAAGGTTGCTATCAATATCGCTAACAATCCTGTTCAACACGACAGAACCAAACATGTGGAAATTGACAAGCACTTTATCAAAGAGACGCTGGACAGTGACAGTATCTGTATTCCCTATATTACGTCAAGTCAACAGATTGTTGATGTTCTCACCAAAGGACTACCAAGACAAAATTTCGACACCTGGGTTAGCAAGTTAGGTTTTATTGATATCTACGCCCCAACTTGAGGGGGTGTTGAAAAATGTTGTTTTAGCCCTAAGGGCTTTTTTGTCTTTTCATATGGTGTCCACGGTATTAGGGTTTCTGTCTGATGGTTATTTATATACGAGTCTGGAGGTCTTGTAAAGTGTAACAAAACTAATAAAAACTCTCTATCATGGTTTTTTCTCCCTAGCCTAGGGTTTTTTACGTAAATCTGGTCTTCTTTCTCCTTCCCTTAATTTCAATATATATATATAGATAAGATAGATAGATAGATAGATAATTAACAGGGAAGTATATTTGATTTGAGTAGCTTCAAGCCTACACCTGTTGATTTAGTACCTTTTGTGAGGCTCATTTAAACTATTGAATGTCTAATTGTGTAGGTGCTGAAAACTTTAAAACAAAAGTTCAACAGTCAAGTACTTAAAGAACATCTTGAATTTTCAATAAAACAAAATATTAAAGAGTCATCAACTTCAACTCCGAACCTTAAAGAATTTGTAGACCTATCATGCAAAGTAATACATTAGAAATAAATAATAATAATGTAAGATGAAAACATTAAATAATAGTAAGAGAGCACCATACCCAAGATGAGGAGGGAATGGATAATCCACACCAAGCCTTGCAGCAATTGGCTCACCAAAATGCAGAGGCCTTGCTCTCATACTCTCAGTGTGATCTTTACTCCTATGGTCCTTAGATATGGCATCTTTTATGGCAGCATCCTCCATCTGAAAAGATGAGGATACAACAAAATCCTTCCTTGACACAGATACAATCTGTTTAAATGTATAATATTAAATTGGTGTAGTAGCCCTTTCCTCTGCTAAAAGCTCACCAAGAAGCTACAGCCTGCCACCATGAATCACAATAGTATGGTGAAGATTGTAAAGCTCACATCATAAGTTAGACTTCCGAAAGAAAACAGAATAACAAAATTTCATTTCTATCACTGAGAGCATATACTAAAAAAATAGTTGTCTCGGTTCATAGCTACTGTTGCTCAGGGTTGACATAAGTAGATATCCATTGCTAATTGCTATATGATTTTTGACATTCCAACATCTAGAAGAAAGATAGGCCATAGTAAAACAATCAAACATTTAGGCGATATCTCCACTAAACGCCACCAAATCTCTGTGTTGCCAGTCAGCATAAAAACTGCACATTGGAGTTTGTACTTTTCCGGGCACCTCATAAAACGGAAAGTCATCTCAATCGAGGACAACCACATCTCTGCTTTAATGGGATCCCTCAATGATCCATCGAAGGAGCGAGAGTCAAACTTCCTGAAATCCCTCAACTCGGTGACTGGGTCTGTTGCAACTGAACTAGTGGTACTGGCTCCTTCTGAGCCTGGTTCTGGCCAGTCTGTCCTGCCATCGTATTACGGATCAACTCCTGTAGTCTTTCCATCAAGGAGGATGCAATGGTTTCTCCAATTTTTTGCCTCCATTGTCTTTTCGTCAACTTGAGTCATAGGGGGATTTGAAGCTGTCGAGACGGTCTGGCTACCATCGACCCCCTCTTCCTACACGGGGAGGGGGAGAATCCTGAACTTGTGGATGTTGCATTTGGGGGTCCGGAACCCCTCTAACTGTTTTTCTTGGTCTGAGCTTAGGTGCCATGTCCTGTCATGAACTCACAAATCAGCTCTCTTTCTCTGCATCTTTCTCAAGAAAACATGCTACTAAAACATTACATCAACTAATCTCATGTATGTACTGAAAACATTCATTAGTAGGACATACCTGGCGATGACGAGGAATCCATTACTGGGCCACAGGGACTACTTACGTAGTAAGTCAGTCTTCAGAACCCAAAACATGGGCGCCGATACCAACAGTAACGACCCGACCCCCTAGGACTCAAGTTGTCGTTACTAAACGCATGCATGCATTGAAGTTAAAACGACATCCTTTTTATAGTGAAATAAATGCTAAATAAATAAGGTAGCTTAAAATATTTTTATTAAATCCAAATAATAAATTCAGATGATAGGGTACCCAAAAGTCATAAACGGAAATAAATAAGTCCGAAAACAAATCTCAACAGTAAGTTCCAAATACTAAAACTGAAAGTGAATAAAAAGATAAAGGAAATCTTAAAATATGAGCGGAAGCGTAAAACTGGTCCCCAGTGGCTCGTTCAAGGATTCCTCTTGTCATTTGCCAGTGCGTCCTTGCCCTTACCTGAAACATAAACATGAGAAAGAGTGAGTATAAAATACTCAGTAAGTAACCCCACTACCGGGGTCAGGCTAGGAATCTATGTCCTCTAGATGCCTTCCTCTGGTGGGGCATGAATGCCCCCTCTAGTCCCCATGGGACATATATCAACATGCAAAACTGACCTCTCATCCAACTGTAGTTAAGTGTACCCACTACCTCTAGTAAGTCCCGTAGGACCTACAACCTCTGGTGATCCCAAAAGAGACACCACCTCTAGTGAATCCCGAAGAAAACACTACCTTTAGTGAATCTCGAAAGATAATACCACCACTAGTGAATCCCGAAGGAAACACAACCTTTGATGAATCCCGAAGAATAAAACCACCTCTGGTGAATCCCAAAGGAAACACAACCTCTGGTGAATCTCGAAGGATAACACCGCCTCTGGTGAATCTCGAAGGAAACACAACCTCTGGTGAATCTCAAAGGATAACACCACCTCTGGTGATTCCCAAAGGAATCACAATCTCTAGTGGGTAACTAACTAACAGTAAGGACGCTACTGCCACTGCAACATTATAGCATGGCTCGAGGCTTAACTAAAGTAAGTTTTCTCTCTACTCTCTACTCTCTCCTCCCTCCTCTCTTTCCTCCTTCCCTTTCCGATATTCCTCCGGCAACTTTCCCTTCTTCCTACCACCATTCCTTCCATTAGAGTTTTACTATTCAAGTTACTCTCAATGGAAATCGAAAATTGTAAGATAAATGGCTACTCCTACTGTATTTAGACTGAGTTGAATCTATACTACATTGAGGACATGGAAGCTTGTAGGGTGTTGTCCCTCTCAAGGGCACAACTATTATGGCTGGTAGAGCAGGCATCTAAGCTAGCAGCAAACTCGAGTAATCATTATTTCCTCAACAAAGACAGAGGATGCGATGGAGTTACAAGTTTATCCAAGTTCAAGGATAGCTCAAGCTGGGTTTTGAGGTTTGTTGTGTAGCCTTCAACCGAAGGTCCGTGTTTTATTCATGTCCCAGAAAGTCCAAAGCATCAAGGTTGGTTTTCCTTCATTGGTATGATCAAAAGTTTCTTAAAAAAAAGTGAGGATTCATGCCTACTATCAAAGAAGAACTATTCAGCCCCAGAGTATCCCAACAAAGCTACATCAATGCCAAATCCTCAAGTCAAAAAAGGAACAAGTTTTGCGGATGTGGTAAAAGGAAAAGAAGACCTCAAGTGGAAAGTTTTGGGGGGTGGATCTCAATAAAAAATCTACCTTTAGATTTTTGGAACAGAAGCATCTTTGAAGCTATTGGAGCCTACTTTGGAGGGCTTGAAAAAAATTGCATTAGACACTCTCAACCTTACCAATTGTGTTGATGCAAGAATTCAGATTGCTAGAAATTTGTGTGGTTACATGCCAGTAACGATTGAAATAAAAGATGAAATTAGAGGGAATATCTTCTTGAATTTTGGGGATATAGAATGTCTAGACCCTCCCACAATAGTTAAAGATGAGTTATTTGTACCCAATTTTTCAAATCCGATTGATTTAGTCCGATTAAATCAAGTAATGAAGGACGAAGGAGTCGTGGTCAATGAGCTGGAAAATGAATGGTCATTCCTTGAATCCAAGAGTCCAAACCAAATTTCTTAAGGAATCCCATTGCTTTTCTGGAAAAAGCTCCGCAACAGCCGCTTAGGAAGACGAAGAGAGAGTCTTCATTAATTGACACACAAGTCTCTAAGGAAGATGAAAAGTCCTCTCTGAGAAGGACACAGAAGCCAGATCAACCACCCTGTGTTGAAATGATTCCCTGTTCAGCAGTGGAAAGGCCCTCTTTTGAAAAAATGCGGAATACGAAGCATCACCCTCATGTGGAAGACACACCTTGCTTAGAAGAAGCCGAAGAGTCACCTGGAATTAAAGAAAAAAGAAAAAGCGGACGATTCATGTACTACTCGGCCCCTCTCTCCTCCTTTGGGTGGTAAAAAGTCCAAATTAATTATTAGCACTCCAGCACATGACTTTAATGAGGCAGCTGTTAATTTTGAGAATATAGACAGCCAGGCCTTTGGCATTCAGCCTTAATCTGCCGATCATTTAATTTCCCCGACAACCCAAAAGTCTCTGAAGGATTTGGAAGTTGATTCAGCCTCATTCTCCAAGAGGAGCACGCACCTCCTCAAACCATTCCCCAAACACTTTGCAAGAAGATGAAGCTCCTCATTTAAATCATGGTCCCTAATTGCAAATTCAGACTTTCTAGAGGACTGTTGCGCCAGGATGCAACTTCCAATTGCCAAGACCAAAAGGTTAGTAATTCCTCCTCCTAATAACTTCACGTACTCCTCATTTTGTCAAAAACTTAGACCCATCTTTCCCTTCTGTGCAAGGATAATGAAGACCAAGCCGAAACTGATATGAACTTGAACCTTCTTTTTCACAGTGAAGAGGTTCAGGAGACAGAGAATCTAAAAGCCCCTACTCCAACCCCTCCAACCTTTTCTGACATGCCACATGAGCTCAATTCCTTCTTGGAAATTTGTGATATTGTCCTGGCTTAATCAGGACTGGAATTCTGCCACTTCTACTAATTTTCTGATTTAAGAGGCCCAAATGAAGATCATGTCATGGAATACTAGGGGCCTTGGTGATAAAACAAAAAGATTGGTTATAAAGAGACTCTGAAAAAAGTAAATCCGGACATTGTTTTGCTTCAAGAATCAAAAAAGGATAGCTTCGACCTTCCATTCATAAAAAGCATATGGAGCTCAAAGGATGTATGTTGGACTTTCGTGGAAGCGCAAGGCAGATCAGGGGGCATCCTGACTTTGTGGGATGAAAGCAAGATTTCAGTCTCTGAGATTGTTAAGGCAGAATTCTCATTAACAATAAAATGCCATACCATTTGTAAGAAAGTGTGTTGGATAACAAATGTTTATGGTCCAAACAACCACAGGGAAAGAGAGAGATTGTGGTCCGAATTAACTTCCGTAGCAGAAAGCTGTGAAGATGCTTGGTGTCTTGGTAGGGACTTTAACTACATTCGAAGAAGGCAAGAAAGATTTCCAATAGGAAGAGCAACTAGAGAAATCAGGCACTTTAACAATTTCATTAGGATTTCAAACTTACTTGAAATTCCAATGTCAAATGGAAGATACACTTGGTCACAAGAAGGTAAAATAACTTCAAGATCGCTCATTGACAGATTCTTCATCTCAAACAAATGGGATGATCTCTTTGAAAACTCAAGAGTTTCAAGACAAGCTAGACCAATTTCTGACCACTTTCCACTATTATTGAAGCTGGAGCTTCGAATGGGGACCTTCTCCATTTAGATTTTGTAATAGTTGGTTAAAAAACAAAGGATTGTTGTAGGATAATCGAAAGATCCTTAAGTATGGGAAGTCAACAAGGATGGACTGGTTTTGTCTTCTCAGCCAGATTAAGAAGATTGAAGCAAGCCCTAAAAAGATGGTTACTGGAAGAAACAAAACGACAGAAAGCTAATGAAGATGCAATTTTGGAAGAGATAAGAAGAAGAGACTTGACAGTGGAAAGTCAAGAAGAGCTCTTAATAGAGGAGGATTTAAGAATTTCCTTAAAAGCAGACTTAATATCCCTTTATCAAACGGAGGAAAGAGATCTTATACAAAAAAGTAAGCTGAATTGGTTACAATTGGGGGATGAGAATACAACTTTTTTCCATCGTTTCCTTGCGGCCAAAAAAGAAAAAGCTTAATTACCAAACTGATTAATGATCAAGGAGAACCAACAAAGTCTTTCAGAGAAGTAGAAGCCCTAATATTGGGTTTCTATAGCAGTCTTTACTCTAAAAACCAGGGCTCACGTTCACTTCCTCAAAATTTGGGTTGGCCAAGGGTTTCTACCGATCAGAATAGGCAGCTGATTTCCAGTTTTAACCTAGCAGAAATTAAGGAAGCAATAAAGATGTTGGGAAGAAACAAAGCACTAGGTCCGGATGGTTTTACCATTGAATTTATACTAAAATTCTGGAACCTATTAAAAGACAATCTGAAGGGCATCTTCGATGAGTTTTACCACAATGGAAAGCTCAATTCATGTATCAAAGAAAACTTCATTTGCCTAATCCAAAAGAAGACAAAGGCAGTCTCAGTGAAAGATTTCAGACCTATCAGTTTATCTACTATAGTCTATAAGATTATAGCCAAAGTTCTTGCGGAAAGACTTAAGAAAGTAATGCCTAGCCTAATATCTCAAAGTGCATTCATTGAAGGTAGGCAAATCCTTGACCCGATTTTAATAGCCAACGAGGTAGTAGAAGACTATAGAAGCAAGAAGAAAAAAGGCTGGATTCTAAAACTTGATCTTGAAAAACCTTTTGACAGAGTGGATTGGGAATTTCTTGAAAAAACCCTTCATGAAAGGAACTTCCACTCCAAATGGATTTCTTGGATTTTGGGTTGTATTTCTAATCCAATGTTCTCCATCTTCCTAAATGGAAGACCAAGAGGTAGAATTAAAGCTACAAGGGGAATTAGACAAGGGGACCCCCTCTCTCCCTTTCTTTCCCTTTTGGTTAGTGATTTGCTAAGTGTGTTGGTTGACAGAACCCGGGAAAAAGGATTGTTCGAAGGCTTTGTGGTTGGAAAAGACAAGGTACAGCTTTCCATTCTTCAATTTACTGATGATACTTTGCTATTTTGTAAGTATGATGATGACATGCTAGACACTCTTAGAAAAAGCATTGCACTTTTTTAGTGGTGTTCCGGTCAAAAGGTTAATTGGGAAAAATCTGTCATTTGTGGGATTAATATTGAAGATTTCAAGTTGAGGGCAGTAGCTTCAAGGCTGAATTGTCAACTAGCACACCTTCCCTTCTTATATGTGGGCCTTCCCCTTGGGGGGCATCCAAAAAAAGTAGATTTTTGGCGGCCGGTTATTGATAAAGTGCATAAGAAACTTGACAAGTAGAGAAGATATAATTTATCAAGGGGTGGAAGAGCTACTTTGTGTAAATCAGTCCTTTCCAATCTACCAACCTACTACATGTCCTCTTTCTCGATGCCTGAAAAAGTGATATCAGCCTTAGAAAGGGCCATCAGAAATTTCTTTTGGGAAGGCCACAAAGGTGGTAAGATAAATCATCTTTCGAAGTGGGAGCTAGTATCTAAAAACCAAGAAGATGGGGGTCTCGGGCTAGGAGGACTGAAAGCTTAACTTGGCCCTTTTAACCAAATGGGGCTGGCGGTTTATGAAAGAACAAACCTCCTTGTTGAATCAAGTCATCACAAGTATCCATGGCAGCAGCCACTTCGGTTGGCACACATCCGGCAAGGCTCATTGTAGTCTCCGCAGTCCTCAGATCAGTATGTCAAGGTTATGGATGAAAGTTGAGATTTTGGCAGCCTTTAAATTGGGAAATGGAAACAGAATTGTATTTTGGCAAGACCCTTGGCTGGATTCTTCTACTTTAAAAGACAGATTCCCTTCCTTGTTTGGTTTAACCACCAACCCCAATGGTTCAGTCTCAAACTATTGGGACTCTCATACTTCTTCATGGTCCATCAACTTCAGAAGAGCCTTAAAGGAAGAAGAGATCCTAGAGTTCCAAATCTTATTAGCTTTGGTGGTCAAGAAAGAAGTAAACACTAGGCAAGATACTCGCATTTGGTCCCTTGAAACTAATGGCTCCTTCTCAATTAAATCACTGGTAAACCACCTCTCTTTGGCCTCTCCACTCTCAACTAGCCTTCAAAAGGGTCTTTGGAAGTCCAACAGCCCAAGGCGAGTTAATATAACAATTTGGATAATGCTTTTTGGAGCCCCTAATTGCTCCTCTGTGCTGCAACGGAAGCTGCCTTCTTTTTATATCTCCCCCAATTGTTGTGTCCAATGCAAATCAACTGAGGAAGATCTTCAACGCCTCTTCTTCAATTGTATTTTCGCCATTAATTGCTGGAGAGCACTTCTCAACTGCTTCACCACTTCTTGGGTCTTCGACAACTCCTTCAAAAGCAATGTACAGCAACTACTTTCTTGACCAACTCTCAAGAAAAACTCAAATTTACTTTGGATTAATGGAACAAAAGTAATGTTGGCTGAAATTTGATTTGAAAGAAACCAAAGAGTGTTCAACAGTAAGGAAACTCCTGGGTTTGCTCGATTTGAGGTGGCAAAGCTCAATGCTTCTCTTTGGTGCTCCTTCTCTAAATGTTTTGAAGCTTACTCCTTACAAGACATAAGTTTAAATTGGCAGGCATTCATTCAAATGGAAGCCTAGCTGGCGGCTCTTCTAGTTCGGTTGTTCGATGTGGCAGCATCTCTAGTTTTTTCTTTGTCACTTTTGTTGTAATTGTTATCTTTGTTGTATTCTTGGATGTATGCAGTTTCAGCTTGTGAAGCATTTGTTTGTTCTTTTTTCATTGTTGTTTGCTAGTTTTATAAAGTTCCCTCTGTTTTGTTGGATATGATGAGGGCACTATGGGGTGTCAACCTAGTTGAGATGCCCGGGTGCGCCTGCTGATCCTTTGGTTTCAATTTTGGTTATTTGTATTCGCCTTTATTTTCAAGTACACATCTCCTGTACTGTCTCTTAATGATTAATAAAGGCCATTTCCTTTTAAAAAAAAACATTATAAAATGGCTCTATACCATGCATGTACATACATCTTAGATTCTCAAATCAGACATAATCTCATAGGATAACCTATATTCGTCTCATGCTAGCATTCAAACATAATCTCATAGAATACACATACTCATCTCATGCTAGCGTTCAAACATAATCTCATAGAATAACACATACTCATCTCATGCTAGCATTCAAACATAATCTCATAGAATAAGACATACTCATCTCATGCTAGAAATCAAATATCTATATGCGCATTTAATCCCTCGAGTCATTATATCAAAGAAGACGTACATCAATCATACCATCAACCAAGCATGCTATTAATCAGTCATACTATTAACTTATTTTACTAGCGTACACCTAATGTCTGACCCGTGGGCAGTTCTAGTAGTAAGATTACTTACCTATAATTGCAAACTCTAAAAACTAACAAGCTTAACCTCTTCCTTGCCCAACAAAACCTTGAATCAAACCAAGCATAGTTTCAAAACCACCAATCCTAAAACAAAAGCTCTCAACAACTTACGAAAACCCAAAGGATCTAACTTAAATCACCCAAAAAAAAGACACCAGGACACCTCAAGATCCAAACCTAACACCCAAACATCATGGCAAATTATTTTAGGCCACAGCCTATGGTTCAGTCAAACTTAAATCGAGTAATTCATAAACATACAACATGTTTAACAACCCAAACGAGTTTAGAGCCTTACCCTTCACCAAAATTCGTCGACTACACCTTTAATCGGCTGGACGACAACTTCAACAACCTGAAATTTTGCACTAACATCCAAAATACAACAAGTACCAACAAATCAAGGCCAAACTCTAATGACTACTCAAAATCCTCAAGAGACCCAATCAAAAACAATTTAAACTTACCCTTAATCCAAGATTCCGACGAAGACCAAAGCAGTGGTGGCCGAATGTCAAACTGAACGAGGGGCGGCGACGGCAGAAGTGGCGCGACTGCAGTGGCGGAGGGGCGGCGGACGCGAGGATCCAGAGTACGGGGCTGAGCTTCTGCAGCGGCGCGGCGGGAGTGGGCTGGGTCGGCGGCGACGGTGAAGCACTGGAGACGGTGGCGGACGTTGTGGTTGATGCAGGATCGCGCGACTGGGCTTGATGGCTCGTTCGGTCTACGGCCTTCGACGGCTGGTGAACGCAGCTTGAACCGACGGTCTTCGACGGCTGGCGGAGACGGCTCGGACTGACGGCGGGCGACCGCTCGTGGCTAGAAGCGGCGAGCTGAAGGGAGGGCGGCGGCTGCTAGGGCACGTGAACGGCAAAGAGAAAGGGGGGAATAAAAAGAAAATAATAATATATAAAAGAATAAAATATAAATAAAATAAAATACTTTATTTTATTCTATTATATTTTATATCATGTTTTATTCTTTTCCTTAAATTTCTAAACCCTTTTTCCCTCACAATTTTTCCAAATATAAAAGAATTTAACTAATCCCCTTAAAAAGAAATTAATTCTTGGCATTAATTTTAAATTAAATTTGGGTAACATAAATTTCCAAAATTACACTTAAATTTTCAAAAATCCAAAAATGTCCTTTAATACTAGCAGTTACTGAAATTACATTAAAAACTAAAATTCGAGGTGTTACATGAGAATAATGGCCGAATAATTGAGCGTTATCAACCAGTTTTATGAGCAATATGTGAGCGGTATGAGGTTTTAAAACTGGTTTATCAACTAGACACCGTAGGTTAAATCCAAATATAAATGTTATACTTGGATAAACACCAAGACTTAGGTTGTTTAATTAGCCACAACATTCCTAAGTAAAGATATACCGAAAAAAATATTAGAACACTTTAGTGGGAGTTTAATAGCACATAGGATATGTTATTAAAACGCTTCAATGGGAATTTGATAACGCTTCAATATGAGATTAATAACATATACGATATGTTGTTTTTAGCTCTTGCATCCTTAAGAGTTCACAATCGACATTCATGTTTCGCTTCGTGTCACCCTAGGAGTGACCTCCATCAGAAAGTGTTTACATAAATCGAGATTATGGTGAATAAGGGATGTTGTTCACAGTAAAATGAAAAATGATCTCACATCCTAAGATGTTCACACTGTGGGATCCGTGCAACACTTCGTGTCGATTATACCTCGACTGCTCCATTTGGAAAGTGTTTGCATTGGATCAAGATCAAGGTGAATAAAGGGAAGTTGTTCAATGTAAAATCAAATATATGATATATTGATTTCAACTCTCACGTCCCTAGAAAGTTCACACGGTGAGGTCCATACAACGCTTTATGTCGATTATACCTCGATTGCTCCATTCGAAAAGTGTTTGTATGGGTCAAGATTAAGGTGAATGGGGGAAGTAGTTCATAGTAAGTAGGTGAAGGATATGTGTCACCACATCCTGTGGTCTCTTCTGTTTGTTTGGACCGTGAGATTCCTATGTTGCGCTTGTTGGTTAGCTTTATGCGGTCCTTGCTAGTCGTTTAACGACGACTATCCCCTTGGAGGGTTGTAACATGGGATTCAGAACAACTCAAACTCTAGAAATGGATAGGATTTCTTAGGTCATTTTCCAACCTTAACTTTCTAATTCGGTGGCATCGTTGGGGCCAACCTCTAAGGTCTGAAAAATGGAGGGTTACACTTACAAGATTACTAAAGTGTTAGTAAGTTCTAACCGATAACAGTAGTTAAATGACTATCGGAATGTGAGTTATTCTAGAGATAGTATTTAGTCAAGAATGTCTTGCTTTAGTGAAGGAGTATTTGACTGCCACTCGGTAGCACTTATTCTGACTCACTATAGTATCATCGCAAAAATAATGAAATTTGGATACATTATTACTTTGTTAAGACTTGATGGGTTTAAAAGCAATTCACCAATAAAGAAATTGTTTATTGTCCAAAATGACTAGTTCCTTGATACAATTGTTGGCTTCAGATAAATTAACTGAGGACAATTATGCTACATGGAAATCAAATTTGAATACAATACTGGTGATAGACGATTTAAGATTCGCTTCGACAAAGTAATGTCCTCCCATCCCTAACTCAAATGAAAACTGAACTGTTCGGGATGCATACGACAAATGGACGAAGGCGAATGAAAAAGCCCATGCCTACATTCTTGCCAACATACCTGATGTTTTGACTAAGAAACACGAAAGCATGAGTACTGCCAAAGAGATTATGGAATCTCTACAAGGGATGTTTGGACAACCGTCCTTCTCCCCGAGACATGATGCTATCAAATATGTTTGCAACTGTCGAATGAAAGAAGGGCCTCTTCTGTTAGAGAACATGTCCTAGACATGATGGTCCATTTTAGTGTGGCAAAGGTAAACGGAGCTGTTGTAGATGAGAGGAGTCAAATCGGTTTTATTTTAGAGTCTCTTCTGAAGATCTTCTTGCAATTTTGCACCAATGCGTTAATGAACAAGATAGAATACAACCTTACTACACTTCTCAAGGAGCTACAGGCTTTTCAGTCCATTTTGAAAACAAAAGAACAAGTAGTGCAGGTAAATGTTGCACTATTGAGAAAAGAGGATCGTCCTTTAAAAAGTCTGATATTGCTTCTTCTTCTGAGAATAAGAGTATTCCCTTGAAGAAGAACAAGGGGAAAGGGGAGGAAAAAAACTTCTACTGGCCACAAATGCAAGGCCAAAGCTGTAGACAAAGGAAAATATTTCTACTGTAGCGAGGACATGCACTGGAAGAGAAACTGCCCAAAATACCTTGCAGAGAAAAAAGCGAAGAAAGCAAAACAAGTAAACTACTTCCTAAGGCCATTTCAAATATTTAGATATTTAAAATGGCTGAAAAATATTAAGGTAAAAGATGTATTCTGGTACTTATCTTTGGTAATTAAGATTATTGTCAGATCATGTCTTGATGAGATTAAGAAGGTTAAAAGTGGTCATCTAAATAAGTTAGAAGACAAATATTTTAACTCTATGTGTGTCTTATCTTGAAGACAAGATGATCAAAAGAACTAAAGAACCCTTAAAAGCTTATACATACAGATCTTTATCAACCCTTAAAAGCTTATACATACAGATCTTTTTCAACCCTTAAGAGCTTATACATACAGATCTTTATGGTCTAGGGAATGTTAAAGCATAAGGAAAGGTATGGATATTTCAATAGTTATTCTAAAGTACAATTGTATTTACCTAAGTTGTAAGTTTAGAACACTTGAAAGGTTCAAGGTGTATAAAACTTGTTAGGTAAAATAAGCAAAACACTTTGATTGGATCGAAGTAGAGAGTACAGAAACTCAGAGATTTTCAGGGCTATTTTGATAGAACGTGAAATCTAGTGACAATTCTCTACATCTAATTATCTTAATCGTTTGAAAGTCATTCCATTTGAAGGTGTTTCTGAAACTCCATATGAGACATGGAGAGCTCATAAAATCTGTTTATGATATGTAAAAGATGTTTGCATAGTTTAGAAATCTGGAATAGATCGGCACATATGTTAGTGTCGAAACCTTAAGTATTAGAATATCGTTCAGATGGCATGCCTATCTGTAAGCAACCCAAAAGTAGTATATTTTTCAAGTAAGAGAAAATCAAGTGTTTATGTTGACAAATGCTAAATTTTTCTAGAAAAGTATAAGAGATCACCATATATTTTCCATAAAAAGCAAAGTGTATATCAATAAGAGTTATTTATTAAAGCTGTCACTGTAACAAAAGTTGTTTGGACAGGTTAGATGCATCTTACTCAAAGAGTTTAGGGTACCTTGATATAGTGGGAGGAATGTATGACAGCCTACCCATAATTTGGGCTTAGTGGAAACTGAAGTTATTAGGTCTTGGTGACAGTATCGAGAAACAAGAAATTGTGGAAATAAGATGCATTCCCTATATTGTTTTGAATCGAAGTCCACTGTACACTGATACGTTTACAGAGATCCTCTCGGCTGAAGTGTTTAAGGATCACCTAGTGAGACTAGGACTACAAGTTGTATAACTTAGGGCAACTGGGAGAAAACCCATGGGTATGTGATACCTAAAAGAAAACCATAGGTATGTGATGCCCTAGTTTATTGTATTAATCTGTAAAACTCAAAAACTCAATACATTCATATGTATGTTACCACTGGAGTTTTAGTCCAAGTGAGAGTTTTTTGGGTTTTATGTCCTAAAACTCGTGGTTTGTAAACAATAAACTCATTTTGTAAATCGAAAATGTTGTTATTAAATATATGAATTGCTTATTTCTTTTTGGAAATAAATCTAATAAACTAAAAGATCTATGACTATTACATGAGTACTTGAACTTTATATGGAGACCTAAAAGTGGATCAGGTTCGAGTAAATAGTCAAAATGATCTATAGTATACGTATAAGGTTCGGTGCCTTATTCTGGTAATACTATCAGATACGACTCACTCTGTAGTTGTTACAAAGAGTTATAAAGTGCTACAAACAAAGTTATTCTAATTCATTCATGTGGTGACATGAGGAGTGGGGGCGTCCAGTGCAATGAGTTTGCAAAAAATCAAACTAAGAAATAAGTCACTCTTATTTTATAACATTGTTTACTGTAAGACTGACTATTTCACTATGATGACCTAGGTAACTTAATCTTAATCCTGAGTTAATTATGAACTCCTGTTTATTCAAGATTATCCTTAGATTTTCATAGGTGAGGGTTGGCTCAATAGTGCCGGCTTAATAAGCCTCCCATTTCAGGGGTAAGACCGGGTAGATAGCTGGAGACATAGGGTGCAAGACGAAATTCATTCCTACCCGCTTTNCGGCTTAATAAGCCTCCCATTTCAGGGGTAAGACCGGGTAGATAGCTGGAGACATAGGGTGCAAGACGAAATTCATTCCTACCCGCTTTCAGGGACAGTAGAGTGGTTGTTCCCTTAAGTACTGATTCCAGGTCTTGAACAAGTGGCCCCACCCTCTCATTGGTCCGAGAGAGACTCGGTTTGATGATCGTATCACAAACCAATTGTTCATTAGAGGATCAATGGGACTTAAGGAACAAGAGATAGTCTCGGAGGTAAAACAACTTTTTGACCCAGCCGTTATATGAACAACCTGTGAAGAGTTAACTTATTGATTATAGTTATATCAAGTGAACACAATATATCTACAATGAGGGAAGTGCAACTACTGGGCTTTAGTGGGATGACCTGGTAGTTAATGAATAGGGGTAATTCGGTGTAAAGAGTTTAGCCAATTAATCTCGGATCATTAGAGCCCATGATCTGTAGGTCCATTAGGTCCCCTTACTAGCTCACAAATAGATTAGCCTTAGAATAGCGTGATAAATTGATTTGAAACTTTCAAATTCGAATTAAGGGAATTAGTAATTATATGTGATGTAATTACACGTTTAATTTTGGAATTAAACATAATTGGAGAATCGATTAATATTAAATATGATTTAGACATTAATTTCATGAATAGGGATTCATGGTAATGGAATTGGTGATAAATTAATTTAATACTTGATATTAACTTAATAGAATTAATTAAATTGTTTTATTAATCATTAATCATTAATTTTCTTAGAAAATTGATTACTGAATTAGGTTTCGTAAAATTAATAACATTTCAATTTTAATTAAAGAATTAAAATTAGAAAAGATTTTGATTTTGAAAATCAATTTCAAAATCAAAAAGTGAAATTGAAAATTGGGAAAAATCCCAATATGGAATTTTCCCACTTTCAAGTAAGAAGGTTAGTTATCTTCTTACACATTATTTCACCACCAAATTTAAGGGATAGTTGGTATCACTTGAGGTGATCAGTTTTGCATGAGAGTCATGTAATAAAACCACTATTAATTGAGTGAAAAAGTTGATGCAATTACTGAATTTTTGAAGGTCGAAGAAGTTGTTCTTCAACAAGCTGAAAAACCAGAAAACCTCTCCTCCAATTCTCTAAGTTCAAACTTGTTTTAAGTCCCACAACCAATCTAAGGCTCCTAGAGAATAGTAGGGAATCTCTAGTGGTGGTCCACGACAAGAATTGGAGAAGATTATAGCTGAATTTTGAATTTGAAGAGGATCTTCAAAGGTATGTAATGAAACCCTCTTAATACCATATGAACATGCTTATTTTGATGTCAAAATTAAGAAATTAGAATGCTTAATGATCCTATTTTCTTTCGTTGCATGTTTCTGTAAACCAACAATTGGTATCAGAGCATCATTTAAGCATTCAATTCGAGTTAATTTTGGCTTGATGGGTGTTTTTCATAAATTGTATAAAAATGGAGAACTGATATGGTTATTTTGAGTTTTGGCATTGATTTCTCTTCAATTATGTTGTAATTCTTGTAATTGGCTCTTGATTAATGGGCCTTAATGTGTGATTAAGTGTCTGTAATTCAATTAGAGACATTAGAATTGCAATTAGGTTGAAATTGAAGAAAGAAGTGAAGAAGGTCGAGCAGCAGAAACTGGATTTTTCAGCCACTACTCAATACTCGATGAACGATGCCATACTCGATTGTATTCGATGGCATTTACTTGATGGTATTTTGGTGCATACTCGATGCATGATACCATACTTAATGCCATACTCGATGCACGATGCCATACTCGATGGTACTCGATGGCGTTTACTTGATGGTATTTTAGTGCATACTCGACGCACGATGCCATACTTGATGGTACTCGATGGCATTTTAGTAAATACTCGATGCATGATGCCATACTCGATGGTCGATGGCATACTTGATGCTCATACTCGATGGCATACTCGATGCACGATGCCATACTCAATGCTCAATGGCATACTTGATGCTCATGCTCGATGGCATACTTGATGCATGATGGCATACATGATGCTCGATGCTCGATGCTCAATGGCATACTTGATGCTCGTGCTTAATAGCATACTCGATGTTTGATGGTACTCGATGGTTTTTTACTCGGTTCAGCCCAATTTTGTGCATTGGAGGTCCGGTTTGAGAGGTTTGAGTCCGGTTCAGGGCGGTTCGAGCGGTCCAGAAGTATTTTGGAGCCAGTTTTGCTAGAAAAGTTTTAAAGGTTTAAATGCCCATTTGTATCATTCGTTTGCTTGATTGTTGAAAAGAGAAATATGAATCAATTTTTTTAGTAAACCACATGAACATATTAACACTTTTGAATGAGTTCTCTAAATGAATGCACATTTTATATTCATGTTTTTGCTTGAATGTATGCATATTTCTAGTTTAGACTTGCTCGGGATGACCAAGAGTTAAGTTAGGGGTGTTTTTTTAGGTTTTTAAATGATATATATTTTCTATGTTAATTTCCTTAAAATTGTATTGATTATTTTCTTTAAATGCTAATTTTGTAGGTAAAACAGTCCCTGATGCGTTTAGAAGTCATTAAGAGAAAATTATGCCAAAAGAATAGAAAATAACCAAGAAAATCAACAAATTGAAAGTAAACACCAAAATTCCATCGAGTACCATCAAATTCCATCGAGTATTTAACAGAATATTATAGAGTAAAATCGAGTAAGGTTGTTGAATAACCAAGCATTGAGTATAATCAACCATCGAGTAAATTGTCATTGAGTTAAGGCCATAAAGCATCGAGTAAGGTTGTCGAGTCATCGAATAATTACTAAAAAGGTCATCGAATGAATGCTATTGAGTAATTGAGCATCGAGCATCGAGTATTGAGTATGAAACAGAAAACTCGCTTTTTAAACTGCACAAAAACTCGATGCGTTAATTCTTTTTTCTAGATTTTAACGTGATTCATCCCCGCGCCTCATGACGCTTTGTGCTAGTATAAATGTCACACTCCGTCCTAGACTACTCTCTGAGCTTAGGAAAGGACATGATTCAGCAGTTATCAACCTTTTTGTTGATACTTACTGCCTAAAAACTCTTGCGGAAATAACTCTGATACCAATGAACAAATTCAACAACCAACTGATTAAGTCAAGAAGATAACAACAACTGATTAGTAGGCCCATTTTATATTACAACAAATTAATGTTTATACAACTCCAAGATTTAACTGCAAAGTTCACAACAACAACTATAAAACCCTCCAGAACTGTAACTGTGGCATGTGGCAGACCTTGACCTTAGCAGCACCCTGGAACTCCTCACCTTCCGCTACCTGGGAAGAAAAATATTTGAAAACAGGATGAGCTTGCTAGCCTAGTGAGTGACCAGAAAACTGATTCTTATCAAAAGAACTACCCCATACTTGGGTACTTTTGCTCAGATATCTTCTCAAAACTGTGTCCTTCAGTATCGAGCTGCTCGGATACATTCTCAACCGTCCTTTGGTATCGAGTTTCAAGTAAAACTAGTCATATAATGACTTTCTTTAATAAAACTTAGAAAACATGTTTTTATCTAAAATATCTTTCTTTAGCACATGGTTTCTTAAAACATTGAAAATATTTTAGTCATTCACCTTGATCGTTTAGGAACTTTCCTCTCTAGAAGTTCCTTGGTCACCTCGGGCTCCATTTTGAACCCTACGATCCAAATTCAACTTAAAGCTCAGATTACTTATAGTTCTAGGCTTTATCTCGAGATACTTCCTTCTACAAATATGCTTTAAAATGTCTCAGGAAGCTTACCTCAAAATCTTGGTCATAACTTCTCGTGGTTTGGCCGGAAACATCAAAACATCAAGACTTGCCCAACTTACCCGACAGCTGGACCCCTCTGTCTTATCCTCATTCTCCAACCCGATTCCTTAGAGCTTCTTCTCTGGCAGCCCTACCCTGAAAACTAGACTCACGTAGCTTTTAGATGGCTTTGGAATTACTTCAAACGCACGAGTATTCTGGGAGAACTCTTCATCCCAAGTTGATGCTACTTCCTGTCCTTTCTGTCCGACAACATCTTCCCCTCTTGGAACCTCTTGACCAACGCATGGTCTTGCTACCAACGCATAGTCTCCTCCCAATACACTCTTCTTTATGTCCTTTGAAGAGAATTTAAGTTCTTATCTGAAGTCCTTGGCCCTATTTATAGGCGTCCAAGATTACTCTAAGGTCGACACCTCCTACTTGGCCGTATGTCCAAGTGTCTCTGCCTTACACTATTACCGCAATCTTGCATCAGTGCAAACCAAGGTGTCCTCTTCCCCTTTTATCAACGCATAGCCCTCAAATTTGCATGTCTTCTTATGCATCCACTTCATTTTCTTATGGCTTAAGATTTTTTCCCAACAAGCCACATGTCCAGATGACGTCCTTGAATGCGTCCATCCTTCATATGCGTTCATCCTTCATATACGTCCATCCAACTTCATATGCGTTCAACTAGGATGATGACCAACACCCTTTTCAACGCATACTACTAGCCTTATCCTATACGCCCACATGCATTCGGATGTCCAACGCATAGCACATCACCAACGCATAGCAACCTTTGGGTCGACTTGGTTTTAACTCAACACCTCAAGGCATAGCTCACCATTACCTAGGTTCTTGCTAATGCATCCCTTATGACCAATGCAACCAACCTCATGAACCTTGTTATCGCAAGCCTTAACAACGCAAGGATAAATCACCATGCGTCCACCTTAGCTCGTTCCATCGCATAGCTCATACCTTAGTAAGGCTGCCATATCCATCGCCGCATGCCATCGCATACTAACCAACTCATTACTCCGGCCGCATGCCTCCATCACATACTACCAACGCATTCCTACGGCTGCATGCCTCCATTGCCAAGTACCAACCATTCCTTCGGCCGCATATATGCATACCATCCGCCTTATACCATAAGGCCACATCACCGCATGCCCTTGCATACTACATACAACCTTGAACCGCATGCCCTCGCATCATCGCATGCCCTCGGCCGCCACACTCTCGTGTAGCAAGGCCGCCACATGCCACCAATGCATAGCACTGTCGCATGACATCAACACATAGCACCGCCGCATGTCATCAACCATAGCCCCATCGCCGCATGCTACCAGCGCATCCCTTATCGGCCATATACTCCATCACCGCATGCCCTCCATCGCCGTATGTTACCAATGCATCCCTTTGGCCGCAAACCATCAGCCGCATACTCCATGACCGCATGCCATCCATCGCCGCATGCTACCAATGCATTTCCTTGTCGTTATGCCTTCGGCCGCATACACGCATACCATCGTGTCCATCACATCCATCGCAACCTTCACATCGCATGCGTTGTTCTAACCTCTCAAGATAGTGGCTGCCGCATGCGTTGTCCTTGGCCATACTTCAGCCTCTCTCCATGCCCAAGTAACCTCTCAATACTTCATGGCCAATGCATGGCACCACACTAATGCATTGTCCAACACTTAGTCATTTTTCTCCTTGGCTTCCAACACATGGTTACTCTTGACAATGCCTCTTGTCAATACTTCGGCCAATCATGAGTCCAACCTTACAAATGCATGGTTGCCTTTTCACTTATGCGTTAATGTCCCCTAACTCTTATCGCATGGGTCCTTTTGACCTTACACTTAGCCAAATATCATCAATTAAAGCTTAACTCAAAACTACTCAAGGAAAATCTATTCAACACTTAGAAATTTCCTTCATTTCAACATAGGATTTAACTTTCACTTAGTTAATTTCCTTAACCACCTGTTTAAGTAGGGAAAATGGAAATCCGGGTTTCACAATAAATAAGTTCAGTTCTTTAGCAAAACATTATTCATAAAAAGAGGATATCATTTTTTAGAGAACACCTTTAAAGAGAAACTTTGGGAGGAAAACCCCATTTTTGCAGGGGAAGAAGAACGATTTCGATGGAGGATGGAATTTCTCTCTGTTCAATTAGTCTCTATGGTAATTTTGTTTCCTACTTAAGTTAGATTTTGATTTCTTTTTTATTTGTAATCAATAACTTGTAATTCTTCATAAATCTGTCTATGGATTTATGAAGTATTTGAATCTTGTTTCTATTGAGTTTTCTACCTTCTTTATCATTAGCAATCTAAATTTGAGCATTCTTGAATCTGATTTTAATTCTTGAAGCATTTTGAATGATCTTTATCTTGAGTATGTTTAGCCTAGATGCTTAGTTTTGTCACTTTCACTCATGATTGAATATGTTGCTTTTAATGTGTTCAATAGAATGTCCAACCAAGATCTCCAAGAGGCAACAGTAATTATGTGTTGAATGGCTATCCTAGGACACACTAATTACAAGATTTGGAGAAAATTTGGTTAATTGAGCAAGCTATCTTAACAATTAATCGACGCAATTAAATCTTATAACTTAATGTGCATGTTTTCTCTTCTATATGACTGCTAAGGAACTCAATAGAGGTAGAAACATGTAGATAGATTAGGGTTAGGGCTATCCTACCTTGATCATTAATCAAGACGCTTTCTTGACTAGGTTATGCTAGTTGTCTGCCTTTGTAGAGACTAGTTTAATCTAGATTAAGTAAGTAGATGCGTGCTTAATTCGATTGGGAATTAAATTTGTAGAATTCAATAATAAGAATTTCAATGAACGTCTAACTTGGATTAGAAGCAATATTATTCTAAACTTGGTTGCAAGTATCCTTTATCTTCTTATTTTTAGCATGTTTCTTGTTTTAATAAAAAAACCCTCATTTTATAGCTTTCATAGTTAAGTTTGGTTAAAGAAAACATTAAATAACATTTCCCTATGGATCGACCTCTTACTTCCACTTTAACTACGAGTTAGTTAGGTTGTCGTTCAAGCTTTATAAATATTGTTTGTTTCGGGTTAGGTAGAACTAACGACACCTACTTAGTTGTTGGACACTTCTCTTTCTTTCCTTTGACTTTCATCAAAGATTCGTAAGTCTGTAGCTCATTTAGAAGGGTGGTAAGGTTATAGCCAATTATGTTCATAACAACATTGTTACGAAATTGAAGAAAACTCTCAAGTAGAGTTTCAGTTGCTTCCCTTTCTTTCCTTTAACTTTCATCAAAGATTCGTAGTCTGTAGCTCATTTAAAAGGGTGGTAAGGTTGTAATCAATTTTGTTCATAACAACGTTGTTACAAAATTGAAGAAAACTCTCAAATAGAGTTTCCAGAATAAAGCTCACCTGGCTGGACTCATCTATGACAACCCCATTCATTTATACCACATTGAAGTGGCTCATCATATTAAGGACATGCTTCTGAACAGATGATCCCTCGTTCATCCTGGTATTGAAGATGAACTTGAGAGTGTCATGCTTGATATGTGAGGACGGTTGCCCAAACATCTCATATAATGACTCCATGATCTCATGTGTAGTGACCATAGTCTTATGTTTTTTGGCTAAGACTTTAGTTAAACCTACCAAAATGTAGACTTTGTCCTTGTCATTGGCCTTGATCCACCTGTCATAGACATCACGAACATTTTGTGATGAGTTTGGTCCAGGGGCTAGAGGACACTCCTCCGTTAGAACAAATTTAAGATTGTCTAAGACAAAATCAATATTTATCGTATGTTTCCTTGTATAGTTTTCATAGATAAGTTTTTTGACCAAGCAATGAGATAATAGCACTAGTCATATTTCTAAGTGTGCTGAAACAAAAACAAATTATTCATATTAAATATGTGCATAATGAAGGATCTCATATCTAAGAGTTCCATGAGCACGTTCGGATCGCTCTGATCTCACCGTGAACGAAATACATATTATACATTCAATACATACAGTTATGCAAACAAATATTAATTATCGGCATGCTAAGAACAAGATAAATAATAAGGGAAAGAGTCCCATACCAGTTGAAGACAGTCTTCATACTTCGGAACTCCAACACAACAGAACCCTCCACGCAATCTACCAATGCCCAGCAGCAATGTCGACAATAGCAGCACGAACAAACGCATGAACATGAACGTCGCGGGGACGACACCCACCATAAGAGGCCTGGTATTCTCGGAGTGAAAACCCAAAGGGTGGTCTTTGGTGAATTGGTTAGAGGAAAGGAGAAAACACGAATCGTGTAGGTGATAAGCAATTGGGAGGAAAAAGCACTATTGCATAGCAGACTGCTTATCGTTTAGGAGGAGCTACACGATCATGTAGCATTTACTGAATGATCGTTTAGGAAAAGGCACACGATCTTCAGTAAAAATTGGCACACTATACGATCGTTTAAATAAGCTATCCGATCGTGTAGGAAATAGCATGCGATCGTTTAGGCGCGAGGTAGACGATCGTTTAGGAGGGGGTGCTATCGTATAGGATCTCGAATTACGTAAGCGATCGTTTTCCTTTCTACCAACGCGCGTTCTTTATCTTTTCTTTGGGACGAATGAACGACGGGCGACGATTGAACGTTTTCTTAAAAAATGAAAAGATTTCATTTTTATTTCATCGGTTACAATAATCGACTCATTCCCACTAACCCACGCCAAACGTGAAAATTGGCTTAATTATCATATTATTAACCAATTAATTAATTAATAAACATAAATCATATTATAGTTTTACCCTATAGTTTGATATCACATATATACTATAGTTTTTCTCCTCTACTTGATAAAATCATATTTATATCTAATTTCCTCCAAAATAATGTATCTCATACATTTAGCCAATTATATCTATATAATTAACCAGTCCACTTAAATCATATATAATCCAACTTCCTCTTGTCAATTTGAACATTTCAAATCAACCCAAATACTGGTTCTCGACTTTATCCAAGCTACCTAGGGGACTAATGGACCTGTGGCTCGAAGCTCCAACGGTCCGTGAATAACTGACTGAACTCTTTAGCCATTGGATCACCATCCGTTAACTGTCAGGCATTCCACTAAAGACCAACAGCTGAACTCTTCTTACCACAGATATATTTCTCTATTAGATATAACCAATCATGAGTACGATGACCCTTCACAGATGCTCGTAAGTACAGCTGGGCCAAATTACCATTATGCCCTTGTAGTTATATCTCACTCCTTAAGTACCATTGATTCCTCTAATGAACAATACAACATAGTCCAACTATGTATGACCACTTCTCGGGCCAAGAGAAGGTGTGTGGTGCCACATCGTTTAAGCCCCGGAATCAGCCCTTAAGGGAGCTATCTATCTACTTACCCCTGCTTCGAGGAAGGAGTGAATTCCATCTTGTGTAGTTGAGTTCCTGATAACGGGCAAAAATGCACGTTATTACAGTGTTAAGTTATTAAACATCGAAGGTTTGCATTGATAAAATATATAAGATTGCGTCCAAAAAAGCATTAAGTTCATAACATTGCAGTCGCATGCGTTCATCGCATAGAAATAGTTAACTTTTGTATTTTTGTGCAGAATATGCGTTGACGCAAAGCATAAAATCCAATCACAAGAAAGCAACGGTCGAGCGCGGCGTTACCGCAAGGCTTTGCGGTGATTTGTGCTCACAAATATCTGCTCAAGAAGGATTTCTACATAGAGCCACAGCAACTTGATGGGCACATCTGGGTGAAAAGTATAATAAATCACGATGGGACAGAAAGCTGACGACGATCGAGTCTGAATTAAGTTGACAACCCGCTAACGAACTACTGTAGCAAGTACACTCAACTTTTCGGTGACAAATATTCAACGCATCAGACAGAGAATTAATACCATCCCATCAGTGCAATCATAAGAGAGAAGACGTCTTTCACCTCAAAGCTCTATAAATATCGAAGGCAACCTTCAGTAAAGGAGTTCGAATAGTTAGAGAATTTTCCCTTAGATAGAATAGCCTTGTTCATAGTTTTCCTTTTTAATTAGAAGGCGGAGCGAGAGAAGGGAAAAGACGTCGGAAGATTGTCCTGGTCAGCTCGAGAGAGTGCCAGGGAGCGTGGAAAATTAGAGAGAGGCTGAATCTGTCTCTTATACACATCTAATGTGTATAAGCTCTTTATTCTCATCTTGCATTATTATTTTGTATTTCAACTCTATATCTATACAATGGAACTTGCTTATCTACATCTGTTCACTCTCTTAAAAGCATGCATGAGTAGCTAAATTTATCGAATGGGTTGAGAAGAACTAAGCTAACATGACCTAGGATCTTCATTACATGCGATTATCTTGTTTTATGCTATGCCCAACATCCCTTTAGAGTTACTCGAGAGAGAATCTAAAGAAAGAACCTAAGACTTGAGAGAGTGAGGTTAGAATCTAGACTCGAGAGAGCGAGATTAGATCTGCATAAGCGAGAGGTAGGGACTTAGAGATAAGCTCTTTTTGCCAACATGCATCGCATGCACCCTAGAGATAGGTTATGATATTATGTGGTCACCTTATTTGTGTGTGTGTCATGTTATCATCGCATAAATAAGAATAGAGGCTTATGTATAGGTCCTATAGACTCATTGCATATATCGCATGCGTTCTAGTACTAGAAGCCGTAGCATTTGCATTGAAAGATGATTTGCTATTGTATGTGTGTTGCATGATCGCATAATATGAACGCATCCTAGGAAGTGTTAGCTGAACCCCTTCTCAACCCGTTCCTCGCATATTCATCGCATCTTCCGTATTATCAACTCTTTTCGTAACTCCGCCGCATACATTTATTTTATACTGGAAACAACAACCTAAAACAACTATTTGATTTATTGATTACTGCAAAGTCTTCTTGAAAATTATCACCGCATACCGTTTTCCTTAGTCCATGAGTTCGACCCTAGACTTGCCAGGAAACTCAGTAGGGTTTACACTTGGATTCTGTTGGGAAAACTTATTGCTCAACGCATTTCCATCACCGCATTTCATTCCATTATTTCATCACATAAAATAACGCATCAAGTTTTTGGCGCTGTTGCCGGGGACTTCGATAATTCAGTGTGCTAACGGTAATTTTTTTTTATTTCTTTGCAGCTTTCAATCTCTGGCGAATTATGACCCAGAGATTGAAAGGACATCCCGATGAAGATTAAGAGATAGCCGCCAGCAACAACAACTAGATAAAGACGATATGGCGGAGCAGCCTGGAAATGGAGCACCAAACGAAAACAATGTCATGGCGAATCCAATCCTACTAGCAAACGATCGTAATAGGTGCATTCGAGACTATGCATCGCCAAACCTCTACGATTTCTCTCCAGGAATCATAAGGCCTGCTCATGATGGATCCCGATTCGAAATGAAATCGGTGATGCTGCAGATGATCCAGACTGTAGGACAGTTCGAAGGAAGGCGTGGCGAGGACCCGCATGCCCACCTCTGGAGCTTCATAGAAATCTATAANTTCGAAGGAAGGCGTGGCGAGGACCCGCATGCCCACCTCTGGAGCTTCATAGAAATCTATAACACTTTTTTGCTCCCGAATATCTCTACCAAAGAAGTTCAACTAACTTTGTTCCCATTTTCTTTGTGTGATCAGGCACGAAAATGGGCCTACTCTCTCAAACCGGGGGAGATCACTTCCTGGGAATAAGTCATAGAGAAGATTATGAAGAAATATTTCCCACCTACTGAGAATGCCAGAAGAAGGAAATTAATAACTAATTTTGAACAAGACATAGGCGAATCGCTCAGCGATGCCTGGGCGAGGTCTAAAAGACTGGTAAGGGACTATCCACACAACAGATTACCAGACTGCTTGCAAATAGAGATCTTTTATCACGGATTAAATTCTACTTCGCAGACTGCTGCCAATGCGGCAGTCGCTGGTGGTCTGCTAGACAAAACGTATGATGAGGCTAAGAACATCCTGGATCGCATCTTTAAAAATCACGAGGACTGGAGAGAGAGCGCTCAGAGACTGAGAATAAAGGATAATGACGCAAACAATGGTGTTATCGCATCACTTCGGAGTTAGATGACTGCGATGATGAACCTAATTCAGGGAATCGCAATCAACAGCCCAACACCACATAGTGGGCAAGTAAACGCAATTAATCAGACTACCACAAGGTGTGCGACTTGCGATGAAGGACACACAATGGAAGAATGCCCGCAAAATCCACAGTCTATTTATTTTGTGAAAAATAATCCATTCTCTAACACCTACAACCCTGGGTGGTTTCCCACCCCAACTTTGCGTGGAAAAATCAGCAACAAAATTTCCAATCAGTGGCGCAAAAAGAAGGGCCACCCATATTTTTCCCGTGAAACAACGGTCAGATGAGTAATCAAGCCAGCAGTTCGTAACCACTGCAATCTTCCTCATTGGAAATTTTGTTGAAGTAGTATATTGAGAAGAACGAAACTGTGCTTTAAAACCAGGGACATCCATCTGCAACTTGGAATTACAAATGGGCCAAATTGCGAGCGAACTCAAGAACAGACCGCAAGGGGCCCTGCCGAGTTCAACAAAACTCCCACGCAACCCAGGGGGAATAGGTAAAGAGCAATGTCAAATCGTGACATTGTAAAGTGGAAAGACTGTGGTGGGGGAGAGGAAGAAGCCTAGCCGGATGGCTCCAATTGCGCTGGAACCCGATATTGTGATGACTCGAGAAGAAGAAGGAGAAAAAGAAGTGATATAGCCAGAAATTGCGTCCACCTCAGAGCCAAAAGAAAAGGGGACCGTGAGAATAAATTGCCACCTTTACCGCAGAGCCTCAGAAAGAAGAAAAATGATGAGGTACAGTACCAACGCTTCATGACTATGTTAAAACAATCACATATTAATATTCTATTCACTGAAGCGATTGAGGAGATGCCTGCATATGCGAAGTTTCTTAAGGATATGGTGACTAAGAAGAGAGGTGCTAGTAAGTTTGCCACGGTGGCCTTGACGCAGAGCTCAAAATCCATAATCCCACCAAAGATGCGACCTGGGAGCTTTACTATACCTTACTCCATTGGAGGATTGTACATCGGGCAAGCATTGTGTGACCTTGGAGCCAGCATCAACTTGATGCCTGTGTCAATCTTTAAGCAGCTGAATATGGGGCAATTTGCACCCATGACCGTGACTCTCCAACTAGCAGATAGATCTCTGGTGCATCCAGAGGGGAAGGTAAAAGACGTGCTGGTTACAATCGACAAATTTATATTACCAACCGACTTCATCATCTTAAATTATGAAGCCGACAAAGATGTGCCTATCATCCTGGGGCGACCATTTTTTTCTACAGGTCGTGCCCAGATTGATGTGCACAAAGGAGAGATCACCTTGAGTGTGAATTAGGGGTGGAATCGATTCGGTTCGGTTCGGTTTGATGGTCAAACCGAACTGAACCACATTTGTTTATACATGAAATTGAACCGCACTGTTTGTGTGGTTCGAACCGAACCAAACCGGTTCAATTCGGTTCGGTTCGGTTTCAAGAATCAGTTTGAGCTTTTTTTTTTTGCCTTTTTTTTCCTTTTTTTTAAACCTTTTTTTTGCATTTTTTTTTGCCTTTTTTAAAACCTTTTTTTTTTGCTTTTTTTTTTTGCCTTTTTTTTCCTTCTTCCTTTTTTTTTTCCTTCTTACTTCCAAGTTCCACTCTCTTTTTTTAATACTCTAAACATAATTTAAATATCAATCTAGTAATCCACAATAAGAACATGTCACATAGCACAAATATCTAGCACAATCCAAATGACTACAATAAAAAGTTAAAAACTAAAAGTTCTCCAAAGTACACATAGCACAAATTTCTTAAATATCAATCCACATTCACAATAACTCATAAAAACATATCAATCCACAATAACTCATAAAAACATGTCAATCCACAATAACTCATAAAAACATATCAATACATAATAACTCATAAAAACATGTCAATCCACAATAACTCATAAAAATATATCAAATCAATCCACAATAACTCATAAAAACATTTCAATCCAAATGACTACAATAAAAAGTTAAAAACTAAAAAGTTCTCCAAAGTAGAAGTACATAATACACAAGTCACATAAAAGCAAATAACAAGCTAAAACACTAGTGCTGAATTCCAATCAATACAAACAAATTTGTTCGCTTGTCAATCATGATTCTCCTTCTCCTTGTTTTTTGCTGCTTCGTTCAATCCTGTTATGAAAACTAAGAAACAAATCATAAACTTGTTAGTAGTTACCATAATAAATATATGAATAAATATGTTAAAAAAAAAATATAAATATGTTTAGAATATACGAACCTTCCTCTTCATCTTCAATTTCCTCCAAGTATTGTCGTAAACCAGTGTTAATTTGTTCAGAACGTAACCAATTTTGTGCACATATAAGTGCCTCAACAGTGGTTGGAGATAATGAGGTACAAAAAGGATCAATTACTTTCCCACTAGTGCTGAATGCGGACTCAGAAGCAACTGTGGATACCGGAACTGCTAAAAGATCTCGTGAAATTTTGCTAAGAATCTTATATCTAGAAGAATTCCCCTTCCACCAATCTAAGATATCAAAGTTATCTTCACGTTTAACACGAGGCTCCAATAAGTAAATATCAACTTCTGAATCCACACTTTGCGAATCATCTTCATCCAAATCTTATAAATCAAAATGGAAAATCTCTGAAGCACTTGCACTTGAAGTTCTAAATGGAGAACTTTTAATGGTATATGAAGATTGACCCTTATTAGCAACTGATAGTGACAAATTGTATTCATTGAACAATGCTCTCAAAACACCCTCTACCTTACTTCCTATGGCTTTTGCCACATCAATATCAAATAATTGATTTGGTCAATTCAAAAAAAAAAAATTCATCTTATAACGAGGGTCCAAAACGAAGGCAACATACAAGAATAAATTTGTTCTATCTCTTTTTCCCCAATACTTATCAAACTTTTCTTTCATTTCCATTGCCATTTCTTGCAAAAGCACATCATTAGGACCAGTTGCACTTGAATATTTTCTGATACAATTCTAAACAATACTAATCTCATGGAAGACTGTATTGGAAGTAACATACAAAGACCCTGAAAGCCTAACAGTTACTTCATAGAACACTGACAAGAATTTGGTAAATATTCTTGCAATTTCCCAATCCCTGGTGGTTGGTTTTTCCTCCTCATTCATGTAGACTGTGTCGTAGTCTTCTAACCTCTCAAATGCCTTTTCAAATTTTACGGCGACCTCAAGCATCAAATAGGTAGAATTCCATCTAGTTGGATCAAGACACAACATAATTTTACTATCTATGTTCTCCTCTGTGATACATTTCTTAAATGTGATAAGTCTAGTGGGAGAAGATCTAACAAATCTCACAGCATCTCGAATTCGAACCAATGAATCATTAATATCTTTTAGGCCATCGCATACAATTAAGTTCAATATATGTGCACAACATCTAACATGCAAGACCTCACCATCTAACACCAACCCATGCTTAAAATGTTTCTTTAAATAAGCAATGGCAGTATCATTTGACGAAGCATTATCAACTGTCAATGTCATAACCTTTTCAATACCTCACTGTTTTAGACATTTCTCAACCTCTTTTCCTATCGTCTCCTCTCTATGATTCTCAATTTGGGTGAAATTAAGAATTCTCTTATGTAATTTCCAATCTTTATCAATAAAGTGTGCAGTCAAAACCAAATAGTTCATATTTTGGATTGATGACCACGTATCGGTTGTGAGTGACACTCTATATCCTTCTTTCACAAAAATGCCCTTCAACATCTCTTTTGTGCTATTATAAATTCCCAAAATATCCTTAGCAATTGTTTTTCGAGAAGGAAGTACAAAATTAGGTTCTACTAACGTCAAAGTCCCATTCACAAACCTCTTAAACCCTTGGTTCTCCACAAATTTAAATTGCAACTCATCTATAATAATCATCTCAGTAAGTAGTCTACGAGCACTCTTAATAGTAAACATCTTGTAACTAAGGGATGAATGTGATTGTGAATTATCTCCAAATCCCTCCTTGTTCTTAAAAACTAACTTAGTTTGTGTTACATCTAACTTAGACTTGTTAATCTGATAAGGATTTTTTTACAGTAGTGTTCAATATGCATTATCATAGTTGAATTTCCATTCCTTCTAGGATGACATGCATACACCATACCACAATAGTTACATTTAGCATGCGGATCATCATCACTATATTCAGAACATTTAGGAAAGTGATCCCATACCATAGATGAATTTTTCCTCTTTCGTCCACTTGTATGCTTTGAAACTGTCTCATCACTTTCGTTTTTTCGTGGTGGTGGTGGTAGTGATGGCATCACAACAACATCATCATTGGAATCGTTGCCCTTGCTCAAGCTCATTATGATAGACGGATGGTACCTATAAAGGGGAAAATAGAGAGAACTTATTACCATCAAACAAAATCATTTACATTTTACTTAAACTAAACCAATCCAAAAACACAACAAAACAATTTATTTATCCTAACACCATTCCTAATTAAATTTTAGTTATGACCGTTATAACATTTCAAAAATTTCTTCAACAAATAAAATCATTTACATTTCAATATATTTATTTTAGTTATTTACCTCTGTTCGACGAAGAGAGAATGACGGCAAAAAAAAAGAACTGATCTCTCTAGTTATAAGAAAGAAGAAGTGAACGCCAAACGGCTGGTCCGATAAAGAAGAATCAGGCGGTTTTGGTCGAGTCATCGACGAAGAGAACCAGACAGTAAATATGAAGAACGAACGGCAACACGATCTGGTAATGAAGGATAAGGCGGCGACAAGTCGACGAAGAAGAATGAGCGGCGAGAACCCTATTTGCAAATGGAAATGCTGAAATCGATAGCTGAAGTGGAGGGCCGCGCTCGAGCTAATTGCTGAAGGTGAAGTGAGTTTAAATTAGGTTATTTTATTTATTATAAATATAATACTTTATATATTTATATATAAGTTTGGATAGTAATATAAGTATAGGGTTTCCGAATTCGGTTTTCTTAGGTAAAATATGACTGATTATTTTCAAGCTTTGAACTGAACCAAACTGTTTAAATTCGATTTCAACAACTCAACGAATCGCATTGAATCAAAAAATTCGGTTTTGCTTATAAATCGGTTCGATTCAGTTCGAAGTTCAACATCATTCGTGCCATGAAGTTTCCTGACGAGGAAGACCTGAATGAATCTGAGGATGACCAGAATCTGAATGAAGAAGAAAAGCCTGACGATGAAAACGAAGATGATGATGAAATTACATCCATTGGTGCATGCAATGCGATCATAGAAAAAACAAACAAGAAAGATGAGATGATCGCAACCCAAGAAAAAGAGCCAACAGTAAATAAAGAAAGAAAAACAACACAACCGTCCTTAAAAGAACCACCAATAATAGAGTTGAAGACCCTATCTATTCACCTAAAGTATGCATTTTTGGGGCAGAATGAAAAGCTGCCAGTAATTATTTCCTCTGAACTTAATGAAGGCTAGGAGAATGCGTTACTGAGCATTCTAAGAAAATATGTGCGAGTGATTGGATAGACACTCGCAGACATTCGAGGAATTAGCCCCGTATACTATATGCATCGAATTTGTCTCGAAGAAAACCACAAGGGATCAATCGAACATCAGCGCAGACTCAACCCTGCGATGAAAGAGACCGTTAAGAAGGAGATAATCAAGTGGTTAGATGCGGGCATTATTTATCCGATAGCAGACAGCACGTGGGTCAGCCCCGTGCAGTGCATGCCAAAAAAAGGTGGGATGACGGTAGTCCCCAATGCAAATAACGAGCTGATACCGCAAAGAACTGTCACCAGATGGCGTATTTGCATGGACTACCGCAAGCTGAATGCAGCAACGAAGAAAGATCATTTCCCTTTACCGTTCATTGACTAAATGCTAGATCGTCTAGCTGGAAATGACTTCTACTACTTTTTGGATGGGTATGTCGGATATAATCAGATTATGATTGCTCCCAAAGATTAGGATAAGACCATATTCACCTGTTCGTATGGAACTTTTTCTTCTTGCCACATGTCGTTCTGCCTCTACAATGCGCCAAGCGATGGCCATCTTTTCAGAGTATCTCGAAGACTCCATAGAAATATTTATGGACGACTTCTCTGTATATGGGCATACAACGAAGTCTGTCTTACCAACTTAGAGAAGATATTGAAAAGATGTGAGGAGACGAATCTCGTACTTAACTAGGAAAAATGCCAATTTATGGTGAAAGAGGGCATTGTGCTGGGGCATAAGGTATCCAGGGACGGGTTGAAGGTGGACAAGGCAAAAATTGAAGCAATTGAAAAACTCCCACCTTCAACAAGTGTAAAGGCTGTAAGAAGTTT